>NC_090766.1:45745715-45748215 GCF_036898095.1 Palaemon carinicauda | reverse complement strand
CCTCGCATCTGTGTATGGTCTTTCTATGCCAGCTTATACCTGCAAATTTTCGTAGCTCTTTCTTCCCCTCGTGTTTTTGCAATCTCTAGGGACCCATACTGTTATTATTAATGTCTATCCTTTGTCTGTCATTCTCATTTTATGTTCTGCCCATATCCATTTCTTTATCGTACATGATAAAATATCCTCTACTTTAATTTACTCTCGTGTGCATGTTACTCCTTTTCTCTGCTATTCCCATCATTATTCTTTCCGTACATCTTTGAGTTGTAACTACCTTATGTTCTCTAAGGCTTTAGTAAGGCTCCAAGTTTCCAATGCATATCTTATTACTGGTAGGACCATCTCATTAAGTACTTTTCTTTTTACAGAAAAGGGCATTTTTATTTTCATAATATTTTGTTTACCAAAAGCTCTCAATCCCATGTTTATCCTTCTTTTAATTTCGGTTTCGTATTCTGGGAAAACATTTACTGTCTGTCTTAAGTATGTATTTTTAGACTCCATAACCCTTATTTGTTGTCTACATTTTCATATTACTCATTTTACTCATATTAATTTTCAGTCTTTTATTTCTGCTTTATCTATTCAAATCTATCATCTTTTTCTGCGAGTGATCAGACGAAAGTCTCCCACCATCACCAGTCTACAATTGTCTTGTTATGAAAACGACCAAACTTCAGACATGAATAAGGGCATGAGGCTTTCAGCCTGTCATAGACTAGAAACGAATCCATTTGCTATTGTTATTTGCGTGTGTGTGTATATATATATATATATATATATATGTGTGTGTGTGTGTGTGTGTATATACATGTATGTATGTATGTATATATGTATATATATATATATATATATATATGAATAAATAATCTCCTTTGCCTACTGACAAAAAGAACCTCTGTTAGATTTCGCCAGTCATCTCTATCTTGAGCTTTTAATTCAATACTTCTCCATTCATCATCATCTACTTCACGCTCCATAGTCCTCAGACATGCAGGTCTGGGTGTGCCAACTCTTCTAGTGCCTCGTGGAGCCCAGTTAAAAGTTTGGTGAACTAATCGGTCTTGGGGAGTGCGAAGAGCATGCCCAAACCATCACCAGCTACCCCACGTATGGCACTCGAGTAATCTCTTATATTTTCATTTCTAATCCTGTCATGCCATTTTCCTCCTAATATTTTTCTGAGGGCTTTATTCTCAAATCTACAAAATCTGTTGGAGATTGTTTCATTGTCATACCACGACTCATTTCCATACAGTAACACCTAATTAAGTAAACTGATATATAATCCGATTTTTATATGCAATTTCAGGCGATTTGATTTCCAAATTTTACTTAACCTAGCCATTGTCTGGTTTGCTTTTTTTCAATCTTTCATTAAACTTCTATTCTATGGAGATCATAGTTCGTAAATATTTAAATGATTCTGCCTCATTAATCCCTTCTCCTTCCAGTGATATTCCATATCCCATTGCATATTCCGTTCTCATCATCTAAGTCTTTATTCTATTCATCTTGAGTCCAACCTCCTGTGACATTTCATGGAAACAGGTTAACAAGCTTTGTAAATCATGTGGTGTTCTGGTTTTTAATAAGAGCAGCGTCCTCACCATACTCTAGGTCTGCTAATTTCCTGTTACCAATCCAGTCCAATCCTTCTCCACCATCTCTAACTGTTCTATGCATTACAAAATCCATAAGGAGGATAAATAACGTAGGTGACACCATGTTCCATTGGAGTATTCCACTATTCACTGGAAATTCATTTGATAGGACTCCACTATTATTAACTTTGCACTGGCTATGTTCGTGAATAAACTTAATCAAATTTACATATTTAAGAGCTATAATAATGCAGGACTCTCCACAAAACTGGACGGCCCACTTAAAGGCTTTTTCATAGTTCACAAATGCCTTCAAAATTGGATTTTTATATTCTACACATGGTTGTGCAACGTGTTTCAAAATGAAAATTTAGTATGCTTATTCTAAAGAGACTAGAGAGAAGTATTTATGAAAAGCTGAGATGAACAAGCAGGGGTTAGAAAAGATAGAAGTTGTAAAATATATATATATATATATATATATATATATATATATATATATATATATATATATACAGTATATATATATATATATATATATATATATAGTATATATATATATATATATATATATATATATATATATATATATATACTGTAGAACTTTCTTGATATTAAATGTGCTTTACCTTGGGATTATTTATATCTAGAAGGTAATTTCATTCTGTACATGTGAGAGCAAGTACCTTAGCCAGGCCAGGATTCAATTTCTGAACCTTGTTTAATAAGTACTTATCGGCCGTAACTGATATATCAAAATCCAATGCCTAAATTTGAATTGTATTCAGTGAACAAGATAACATATAATTACCCTTTTTAAGTAGATTTTATTACTGAAGTAAAGTGAAGATATACTAATAAGTTGGTCTACGTGTGATGAATGTTGGTGTTTG
>NC_090766.1:45635715-45738215 GCF_036898095.1 Palaemon carinicauda | reverse complement strand
CTCGAGAATCCATCGTCTCTCGGATTAGTTATGAAGGTTTCCATTACTTCAGTGTTGTGGTAGCCTATAGGAAACGTCTCTTCCTGGTGATCTGCTGGACTGGAGTTCGAGACCCAGTTATACTAGATAGGTTATTTTAGTGCCTGCAACCTCACCATTCTTTCGAGCTAAGGAGGGCCTGCTTTGGGAGCCTATAATAGGTCTACCTGCAGTGATCAGCAGCCATTGGCTGGTCGTCCCTGGTCTTAGCTTGGTTGGAGAGGAGTCTTGGGCTCTGATCATATGTACATATGGTCAGTCTCTAGGGCATTGTCACTGTCCCTCGCTTCTGCCATTCAAGATTGGCCTTTAAACCTTCGGCAAAAATTAGTCATGACCATTTGCATATAAGAGAACTATAATTAAGCACATAAAAAAGAGGTTTTCAAATTTTACGTAACCAATTATGTATATATATATATATATATATACAGTATATATATATATATATATACAGTATATATATATATAAATATATATATATATATATATATACAGTATATATATATATATATAAACCTTCGGCAAAAATTAGTCATGACCATTTGCATATAAGAGAACTATAATTAAGCACATAAAAAAGAGGTTTTCAAATTTTACGTAACCAATTATGTATATATATATATATATATATATACAGTATATATATATATATATATATACAGTATATATATATAAATATATATATATATATATATATACAGTATATATATATATATATACATATATATATATATATATATAATACTCAGGAAGAACAGATGGAATTAGAGAAGAGAAGGGGTAGGAATGATGATGACACCAAGAGCAGAAAAGGCATTAACGGAATGGAGAGCTGTAAATAGTAGATTGTTAATAATAAAGTTCAAATCCAAGCAGTGCAATATGAGTATTATAGTTTGCTATGCACCAACAAATGATTCCCTTGAAGAAAGGAAAGATGAATACTATGAAAACTACAGAGTGTAATAGATGAGATCCCAATTGTGATTGGTGACTTCAATGCTAAAGTTGGCTGGAATACTCAAGGTATAGAGAATGTGATGGGTGTTGAAGGTTTTGGCGAAGTTGCAAATGAAAATTGGTCACATTTTATAATGGAGAGATTTTAGTCCTTAATCCGAGCAAATCAATCATCGTCAAAAGACATATTCTTCCTGATTGACGGATCCCCATAAGAGGACAGAGTCCAACAGAACCGCCATCCCCTCCTCGCTCGAGGACCCATGTCCGAATTTTAAGAGAGCTGATTCCCCACAGGAGTGACTTGCAGCAAAAGTCAAAAAATAAATAGAGATGGCAAGGAAATGGTACAATACGGTAAAAGGAACAGAAATTAAATGGTGCCTTTAAATAGAAACAGCAGATAGATAATACACTGAAATAGACACAACAAGTAATTAGTGCATATAAATAGAAAAAAAAGCAAGTGAACGGCTAATGCAGATAAAAACAGCAGGTAGGTGATGCTTCGAAGTAGACAGAGCAAGCAAATATTCCATGTAAATAGAAAATGCAAATAGAAACGGGAGGTAGATAATACAGGTAAATAGACACAGCAAGTAAATCATTCATGTACATACAAAAAAGCAAGTAAATTGTCCATGTAGATGGAAACAGCAAGTAAATAATAGAAGTAGAAACAGCATGTAAATATAAAGAGCAAGTAGATAATACAAATAGAAACATCAGTTAATTAATTTATGTAAATAAAAACAATAGTAAACAATACAATTTGTAAATAATACTGAAGGCAAATAAGACAAATAATACAACATAACAGGTAAATGAGACTTTAGCTATGGTAAGCAGCTCTTCTAGGAGAAGGACACTCCAAAATCAAACCATTTTTTCTCTAGTCTTGGGTAGGGCCATAGCCTCTGTACCATGGTCTTCCACTGTCTTGAGTTAGAGTTCTATTACTTGAGATTACACTCGGGCTCACTACTCTATCTTATTTCTCTTCGCCTTGTTTTGTTGAAGTTTATATTGTTTGAATAAGAGATATTTATTTTAATGTTACTCTTCAAATATTTCATTTTTCCTTGTTTCCTTTGCTCACTGGGCTATTTTCCCTGTTGGAGCCCCTGGGTTTGTAGCAGCCTGCTTTTCCAACTAGGGTTGTGGCTTAGCAAATAATAATATTAATAATAATAGCCTTGGGTAGTGCCATAGACTCTGTACCATGGTCTTCCACTGTCTGGGGTTAGAGTTCTCTTACTTGAGGTTACACTCGGGCTCACTATTCTATCTTATTTCTCTTCCTTTTGTTTTGTTAAAGTTTATATAGTTTATATAATAGATATTTATTTTAATGTTGTTACTCTTCTTCAAATATTTTATTTTTCCTTGTTTCCTTTCCTCACTGGGCGATTTTCCCTGTTGGAGCCCCTGGGCTTAGAGCATCTTGGATTTTCCAATTAGGGTTGTAGCTTAGCTGGTAATAATAATAATGTTAATACAATGCAGCAATTAAATAATGAATTAGGTATATAATGTAATGGAAACACCGGATAAATCATATGATAGGCAAATAACACAGTAGGTGAATTATCTAACAGTTGATAGTACAGTAAACAAAGAAAAGAGATTTAAAGGTGTTAGGTTTAAGTTCCAGTTTCATCAGAATAGATGCTCACCAGAACGTCACCGGACAGACACCCCTCCTCCCTCCTCCACTGTGGTGCCCAACTACAGCAGTGGCCTCCCCAGTAAACACCTTAAACTCCCGGTCCCGGGCTGTGATCCATCAGCCGCTATGCGAATGCTAGGCGAACACTTTATTACTGTATTATTATTATTATTATTATTATTATTATTAAATGCTAAGCTACAACCCGAGTTGGAAAAGCAGGATGCTATTAGCCCAGGGGCCCCAACGGGGAAAATAGCCCAGTGAGGAAAGGAAAAAGGAAAAATAAAATATTTTAAGAATAGTAACAACATTAAAACAAATATTGCCTATACAAACAATAAAAACTTCAATAAAACAAGATAAAGAGAAACTAAATAGAATAGTGTGCCCGATGTGTACCCTCAAGCAAGAGAGCTCTAAAGCCAGACAGTGGAAGGACCATGGTACAGGAGGCTTACAGACTACAATTGTGTCCTTTCAACCAAAGAGCAATGATTTTATTGCCAGAATGAGCTAATCTTATACCAACACATGTTTTTTTCCTGTCTGTAAAATAAAATAAAATAACTGGCGGCTAGTGCCAAACGCGAACGATGAAATGAAGTTGAATTCATCACAGTTACTTCTAAGGCCCTGTCCACACTACTGGGCAGTCCCCGACAGGCAAACAGTGATACCAGACCACAATAGTTAGTAAGATTGAGGGTTAATTACGTCAGAAGCGGGAAAACCACAGACAGGGATCTGGCATCATAAAGTGTTGCCAGATCCCTGCCTTTAGTTTTCCCGCTTTGACGTCATCAACCCTCATTTTCACTAACTATTGTGGCCTGGTATCACTGTTTGCCCGTCGGGGACTGCCCGGTAGTGTGGACAAGGCCTTAGAGCTTTAATTTTCTCCGCCAAATATGTCACGATCTTTTCGTTGAAATTTGCTTTTATATCAATATTCAACATCTTGTCATATATTGATTGTGATATCTAATATTATTGTTATTATTATTATTACAATCCAAGCTACAACCCTAGTTGGAAAAGCAAGATGCTATAAGCCCAGGGGCTCCAACAGGGAAAAATAGCCCAGTGAGGAAAGGAAATAAGGAAATAAATAAATGAAAGGTTGGCTTTGTTAATTCTGGCACACCAGAATGACTGAAGCCAACTGTACAAGCTGTGACCAGTAAAACAATGGGTAAAGTGTGATTTTGCAAAAGTTGGTTCTAACAGAAATGAGACTATATCTGTTTTGACGCTGTTACTGTTCTTAGAATGATATATTGTTAATTTATTCTCATCATTTATATATTTCCTTGTTTCCTTTCCTCACTGGGCTATTTTTCTCTGTTGCAGCCATTGGGCTTATAGCATCTTGCTTTTCCAACTAGGGTTGTAGCTTGGCTAGTAATAATAATAATAATAATAATAATAATAATAATAATAATAATTTCACTCATTTGCCATGTGATAGTCGCGAGTGGCAACTAACATAAAAAGCAATGTTAGGAAGACTTATATAAGAGTCCGTTTAATAAGTTACACGTCATCTTGTCAAAAGTGTGTATGTTGTTCTCACGGCACATCTGTAAACAATTGAATAAGGACATCCGCTATATTGTGATGGCCTAGTTTTCGTGTTACGTCACCTTCTTCTTCTTCCTCTTTTCTTCTTCTTCTTCTTCTTCTTCTTCTCTTTTCTTCTTCTTCCTCCTCCTTTTTTCTTCTTCTTCTTCCTCTTTTCTTCTTCTTCTTCTTCCTCTTCTTCTTCTTCTTCCTCCTCTTTTCTTCTTCTTCTTCTTCTTCCTCCCCCTCTTTTCTTCTTCTTCTTCTTCTTCTTCTTCCTCTTTTCTTCTTCTTCTTCCTCTTTTCTTCTTCTTCTTCTCCTCTTCTTCTTCTTCTCCTCCTCCTCTTTTCTTCTTCCTTCTCCTCTTTTCTTCTTCTTCTTCTTCTTCCTCTTTCGTTTTCTTCTTCTTCCTCTTCTTCTTCTTCTTCCTCCTCTTTTCTTCTTCTTCTTCTTCTTCCTCCTCCTCTTTTCTTCTTTTTCTTCTTCTTCTTCTTCTTCCTCCTCTTTTCTTCTTCTTCTTCTTCTTCTTCCTCCTCCTCCTCTTTACTTCTTCTTCCTCCTCCCCTTTTCTTCTTCTTCTTCTTCTTCTTTTTCTTCTTCTTGAGTGTTATACAATGTGTTGTAGCAGTTTCTAATAGCTAATATACGTGGCAGAATCCATATATGTGGTAAAGTTGAAATCATCAGTGTTCATTAAAGCGAAGTCACATCGAAGGGAACATCCAAGACTTCAATATTTCCACGAATCTACGAATCTTGTTTGATTGTATTGGGAAATATTAACAAATATTTAATTAAAAAAAAAAATTCGTTTATCTATCTATTAATTTGATTTTTTCCCGTGGTGTGTAAAAGTTTATAATGCTTTGACAAACTTTTAGTTATAGGAAAAGACAAATCAAGATTCTATGGATTGCAAAGCTGTACCGAGAGAGAGAGAGAGAGAGAGAGAGAGAGAGAGAGAGAGAGAGAGATAAGGATTTCTTATCAGAAGGTTATTTTAATTTTAGATAACTCGTCCAACATATTCCTTTACATGCCACAGTTGACTTCAATTAATAACCTTCGTCCGTTATAAAGGTCATATTATTATTATTATTATTATTATTATTATTATTTTTATTATTATTATTATTTTATTATTATTATTATTATTATTATTATTATTATTATTATTATTAAATGCTAAGCCACAACCCTAGTTGAAAAAGCAGGATGCTACAAGCCCAGGGGCCCCAACAGGGAAAATAGCCCAGTGAGGAAAGGAAACCAGACATTTAAGAACCATGATATAGAAACTCGATTATCAAAAAGAATGTTTGGTAAATGACTAAGATGTGCAAAACAGCTAATTACTTTTTCAGTTGACAAAAGTTAATGCGTTCTCAATTTTTCAAAAGTTAATGATCTTTTAATCTTCTAAAGTTATTGGATTCCTTATTTTACAAAAGTCAAAATTTTCATGTTGCAAGTCATAATTTTTTTCATGGGAATTTTTTTTTTTTTCACAAGTTAGTATTTTTCCTCTGGTAAAAAAATGATGATTTAATTCAGTCATGCAAAAGTTAACGATATTTTTTATATCTTCCAAATGTTAATGATTTTTGTCTCGCAATTTTTTTTTTTATTGTTAAAGCTAATGGATTCTCATATTGCAAAAGTTAATATTGTTTTATCTTGCTAAAAGTTAAAGACTTATTTATCTTGAAGAATTCAAGAATTCTTTATCTTTAAAAAGGAACAATATCTACATTATATGATAAAATGAGCCACAGAACAATCAGGGTCACTTTATAGAACAGTGGTAACGTGATTGCCTAGCATTCGCATGGCAGCAGATTGATCCCAGCCCGGGACCATAAGTAAAGCTGCTTACTGGGGAGGTCACTGTTGTGGTTGACCACAACAGTTGGGATTTGGGATTGCTCGGCTGACGTTCTAGTGAGTATCTATTCAGATGAATCTAGAACTGATACCAGACACCTTTATTTTTACTGTTATTTCTTATAGGTGAATTTTAATGTCATAAATCATATTCAGTATATCGTCAAGGATACAATGCGTATTTTTCTACCACATTGACAAGGTAAAATTGTAAAGAAGAATAAGAGAGAGAGAGAGAGAGAGAGAGAGAGAGAGAGAGAGAGAGTTTATAACAGTTATTTGGCGTGTACTGTACACTTGCCTCACAAAGGAATTTGGTTTGTACTGGCTTTATGAGAGAGAGAGAGAGAGAGAGAGAGAGAGAGAGAGAGAGGTACAAGGAGTTATAAAGATTTTGGATGTCTCAAATATTATTTAGTCCATCAGGGGACACTCCATTTGCTCTTGGGTAGAGCGATTTAATTTAGTTTAAACATTTAGAGAGAGAGAGAGAGAGAGAGAGAGAGAGAGAGAGAGCAAGGAGCTTTTATTTAAGTCGTGGTTGGAATTATAAGGGCGTTTTTTGAATGTGCTAGTCTGTACACACACACACACACACACACATATATATATAATATATATATATATATATATATTATATATATGTATATATATATATATATATATAGATGGATAGATAGATAGATAAATAGATAGATAGATAGATATTGACAATAAATTTGCATTGTTAAATGCAGGACATAGCGGACGGTCCCCTTTAACTTTTTTTATTCTGGAAATCAGTATTACTTAATCTTTATGAGCAGGCATGTATTTTTTTTATTATCTCTTGGGTATAGTGCGCCACTTGTAATCGTGTAATGCGCCACTGTTGGCGCATGCGCCATAGGTTGGCCACCTCCTGTGCTAGAGCATGATTAGGCAAGCATGGGAAGAATCTAATTCAACTAATACAATCGTGGCTGTTGTCATTTTTCCCAAATAGATTCTTAAGAGGTGCCCGTCTAGAGACATACTCTAAGCAATCCATACGACTCTCTGTTTCTCAAGTTACAATCAGCTAGATAATGAGGCTGAATTAATGTACTTATGGTATTAGGTTAGTATTATATCTTGTCCAATTTCACTTGCTTTCATCTTGTCTTTCTTTTGTTGTTTATATGTGGAAAACAGTAACTATCTTCAGTGTTTCTTTAGATTATAGTTTCTTTATACATTTCTGTTTCAGTCCACCCGTTGAGATACTACCACTAGAGAGTTATGACATCTTTTGACTGGCCAGACAGTACTACATTAGATCCTTCTCTCTGGTTATGGTTCATTTTCCCTTTGCTTACAAATAAACCTAATTTCTGGTCTATTCTTTACATATTCTCCTCTGTCCTCATACACCTGACAACACTGAGATTACCAAACAATTCTTCTTCACCCAAGGGGTTACTGTACTGTAATTGTTCAGTGGCCACTTTCCTCTTGGTAAGGGTAGAAGAGACTCTTTAGCTATGGTAAGCAGCTCTTCTAGGAGAAGGACACTCCAAAATCAAACCATTGTTCTCTTGTCTTGTTTTGTTAAAGTTTATATAGGAGATATTTATTTTAATGATGTTACTCTTCTTAAAATATTTTATTTTTCCCTTTTTCCTTTCCTCATTGTTTTCCTGTTGGAGCCCCTGGGCTTACAGCATGCTACTTTTCCAACTAGGGTTGTAGCTTAGCAAGTAATAATAATAATGATAATAATAATAATAATAATAATAATAATAATAATAATAATAATAATAATAATAATAATAATAATTATAATAATAATCAGGACGAGTTGCTGTTTTGATTTTCATTTCTTTACTTGTTGTTCAATAGCTTTTTTAATTGTTTCCAACCTTCGCTACGATTCCTCTTTGGCAAATAGCTAGATGATCTTTAAGTTGTTGCTCATATTATTATCTTTGTTTTTCTTTCATATATTTTTTCTTCTTTGTATTTGTTTTTCTCAGCCACTTATTTTCGATGTAATTTTCGTTTTCATGAATACTTTTCAATTAATTTTCAAAGCTTTCTCGCCGGTTTGTTTATTCTATGCATTACCATTATCATCGTACACTGTTAAAAAAAAAAAAAAAAAAAAAAAAAAAAAAAAAAAAAAAAAAAAAACATAATTTCAATCGGAAATTCTTCGTAAGAATAAATATTTCTTTAATTGTGGGATGTAGAAATATTCACTTTTCATAATTTATGTTCCCAGCAAATTTATTTTTTCTAAGCCTAAAGGTTTTATAATTGACGAATTCACTTACGGATGCAATACGGGTTTTCAAAAAGGTTCTCAGTCGTACCGTTGTATTTACCCAACTCTCTTACCTTTTACGGGGTGGAGACTGTAATATCACTCCTTAACGTCAATATATCCGTTGTCTAAAACGGCAAATGCCTAGCAACATTTATTCCAGTTTTTTTTATCGTTTTTTACGGCTAATTTTTAATAGTGTAGGCTATTCTGACACTTGTTTGTTTAGCTCTCTTTTGCCTCATTTCCTTAGTTTATCCATAGCTTCCATACTTCCTTGGGGGTCTTAACTTATTTTCTTATGTTTACTTCATAAATTGTAACAGTAATTTTTTTCATACTTCTGTGATGCTTCCTTTGCTTCGATATAGTTTCTACTGTATTCTTCCGAGTTCATTTCATTCCTATTTTTCCTATTTAACAAATTTCTTGTATATTTTTTCTTTAATAAATCAAATTCTTATTTTTGACTACTATGATTCTGAATTACAGGAATTTTATAAGTAGACAAGTTAATAAAAATTTCTGCCGTCCGTTGAGATAATACCGCCAGAGAGTTATGGGGTCCTTTGACTGGTCAAACATTACTACAGTTGATCCTTCTCTCTGGTTACGGTTCCTTCCCTTTGCCTACACATACACCGAATAGTCTGGCATATTCTTTACAGATTCTCCTGTGTCCTCATACACTAGACACCACTGATATTACCAAACAATTCTTCTTCACCCAAGGGGTTAACTACAGCACTGTAATTGTTCAGTGGCCATTTTCTTCTTGGTAAGGGTTGAAGAGACTCTTTAGATATGGTAAGCAGCTCTTCTAGGAGAAGGACACTCCAAAATCAAACCATTGTTCTCTAGTCTTGGGTAGTGCCATAGCCTCTGTACCATGGTCTTCCACTGTCTTGGGTTAGAGTTCTCTTGCTTGAGGGTACACTCAGGCACACATTTCTATCTAATTTCTCTGCCACTTGTTTTGTTAAAGTTTTTATAGTTTATATAGGAAATATTTATTTTAATGTTTTTACTGTTCTTAATATTTTATTTTTACTTGTTTCCTTTCCTCACTGGGCTATCTTCCCTGTTGGAGCACCTGGGCTTATAGCATCCTGCTCTCCAACTAGGGTTGTAGCTTAGCAATTAATAATAATAATAATACATACATACATACATATACCAAGGCACTTCCTCCAATTTTGGGGGGTAGCCGACATCAACAAAGAAACAAAAACAAAAAGGGGACCTCTACTCTCTACGTTCCTCCCAGCCTATCAAGGGACTCAACCGAGTTCAGCTGGTACTGCTAATAATAATAATAATAATAATAATAATAATAATAATAATATTAATAATGTGTCCAGATATAGAGCTGCATTAGCTTACGTAATAGTTGCACAGACAATCAGGTGCTGATCACCTTAATGGAACTATATTAGTCATTACATAACTTCATCCGTAGCTTACGACGCATCCTTAAAAGTTTATGTAATACTTGCGCAGTGTATTTCTCAGGAAATTATAGCCAGTGTTATGTTACTTTCTCAAGAGCCGTTGCAAAGGCAATGCCTCACATCTGAACCAGAATCGGAACCAAGAGGTTCTTGTTAATTTTTTCTTTTTACATCATTATTAGTATTATTATTATTTGCTAAGCTACAACCCTAGTTGGAAAAGCAGGATGCTATAAGCCCAGGGGCCCCTACAGGGAAAATAGCCCAGTGAGGAAAGGAAACAAGGAAAAATATAATATTTTAAGAACAGTAACAACATTAAAATGAATATTTCCTATATAAACTATAAAAACTTTAACAAAACAAGAGGAAGAGAATGGTAGTTCGTGTCCCTTCTAGCACCGTGTTGAAAGATGTTAATAATATATTTGAAATATTTGACAACAATACTGTCGATTTACATGAAAGATAAAAACAAAATACTAATTTCACATTCAAAACGTGTTAAATGAATTCTCCCCTATACACAACCCTGTAACTAAAGCTTGCTAAACGAGCATTATTCCAGGTCTTCTCAGAAGCATTCTAACCACCGAAAAGGGAAGCCAGGGTATCCAATGGTACCTCGCAAAATGACGCTCCTCCAGGGGAGGGACCGAACCTCAAGAAGAGCCCGGACGTCGATGGAGGATGGGCCTGGGTTGTGTTCGCAGCTGGGTTCCTGCAGTTCTTAGTATCATCAGGTAATGCTACAAATTGAAGGTGATTCTCTCTCTCTCTCTCTCTCTCTCTCTCTCTCTCATATACAATTGTCAAGCCTCTTTCTCTCTCATATACAATTGTCAAGCCTCTCTCTCTCTCTCCTCTCTCTCTCTCTCTCTCTCTCCTAAAATTTTAATACCTAGTTACTTGCCATACAATTGTCAAGCCTCTCTCTCTCTCTCTCTCTCTCTCTCTCTCTCTAATACTTAGTTACTTGCCATACAATTGTCAAGCCTCTCTCTCCCTCTCTCTCTCTCTCTAATACTTAGTTACTTGCCATACAATTGTCAAGCCTCTCTCTCTCTCTCTCTCTCTCTCTCTCTCTAATACTTAGTTACTTGCCATACAATTGTCAAGCCTCTCTCTCTCTCTCTCTCTCCCCTAAAATTTTAATACTTAGTTACTTGCCATACAATTGTCAAGCCTCTCTCTCTCTCTCTCTCTCTCTCTCTCTCTCTAATACTTAGTTACTTGCCATACAATTGTCAAGCCTCTCTCTCTCTCTCTCTCTCTCTCTCTCTCGCTCTCTCTCTCTCTCTCTCTCTCGCTCTCTCTCTCTCTCTCTCTCTCTCTCTCTCTCTCTTAATATTTAGTCTTTCTATTTAATTGTGGAGCATGAACATTCTGTAAAGAAAGTTGTGATAAACTGTATTATTATCAGAATTGACTACTGTAACTCTATCTACTACAATTTACCAAAAGTCCAACTTAAGAAATTACACATCATAAACAGAGGAACAAGACTGATAAAAAGTGTCCCACCCCGAGAAAGGATCACTCCCATACTAATTGATTTGCACTGGCTGCCGATTAAAGCGAGAGTCGAGTTTAAAATATGTACAATAACCCATCAAGTTATCTGAACCAGACGTCCAAAATATCTAAGAGAATTGCTACATATTGTACAGCCAACAACTTGTGTTGACACGAGAATAGTTAACAGATGGTTACAAATTATTGGAACCTAGATATATATGTCTACTGTAGGTTCTAGAGCCTTTGAATATGCGGCCCCGAGAGTCGAGACTATATTAAAGCTCCTACTAGATATCCGAAAGACTGACGATATTAAGGCTTTCAAGAGGAAACTGAAGACTTTCTTGTTCTCTAAGTGATTCGATAATGTGGATTTGACAATAAACGAGCAATATGCGGTGCGAAATGCTGAATGCCTTGGAATGCACATGATAAAATAGCTGTGGAGGTCCTGTAGAGAGTAAGATTCTCCTGCTGTATAGGACCAAAAAAGCAGCCGTTAAAGTAAAGTATAGGTACCGTGTAGTAAACCTTAGGGCATCTAAAAACTGGCAGCTTATATATCCTTTAAATTCAATTCCTTACATTTTTGAAGAAATAGAAAAACTGGAAGTAGAGGTGTTTGTTCATTCAACGACTTTAGTATTTATTCGATGTGGAAAAACCTGAGATTAATTACGGAAATTGTAAACTATTAGTGACTAAGCTGACCTTGATTTAAATCTAAGGGAATTCCACGTATAGTTTCAAGTTGTAGTAGGAGCTCCATCATCTTGAGACGATTTTTTTTAAAGTTTGCTAATCAACTTGGAAAATCATATGCAGATGTTTAGTTTTTCCAGTTTTAAATTATTATTTCCAGAAAACCTGAAACGCATCTGGAAATTCTCACAGAGATGGTCTGAGCGAAGTCCGGAAATAAATAATGTAGTAAAAACTGCTGGTTATCATCTTAGAAACATTGCTTTTATAAAGAAGTGCCTTGATGATCATCCTGTAAAGAAACTTGTGATGAACTGAGTTAGTACCAGGATTGACTACTGCAGCTCCATCTACTACAATTTACCAAAAGGGCTACTTAAGAAATTACAAAACATTATAAACAGAGGAGCAAGACTGATAAAAGGTGTCCCACCTCGAGATTGGATCACTCATATACTAATTGATTTTATGGCTTCCTATTAAAGCGAGAATTGAGTTTAAAATATGTACAATAACCCATTAAGTTATCAGAAGTGGACGTCTAAAATAGCCAAAAGAATTGCTGCATATTGTACAGCCAACAACTTATGTTGACACGAGAATAGTTACAAATGGATTCAAATTATTGAACCTAGATATATGTCTACTGTAGGCTCTAGAGCCTTTAAATGTGCGGCCCCGAGACTATACAATAAAGCTCCCACTTGACATCCGAAAGGCTGAAGATATTACGGCTTTCAAGAGGAAACTGGAGACTTTCTTGTTCTGTGAGTTTTTCGATAGTGTGGATTTGACAATAATCGAGCAATATGTGGTGTGAAATGTTGAATTCTTTCGAACGAACATGATAAAATGACTGTAGAGGTCCTGTCGAGAGCAGTGCTCCCCTGTTGAATAGGACCAGAAAAACAACCCTTAAAGTAAAAGCCTTTTTAGAGTATAGTGAAATCTGGAGGCCGGAAAAGTCGAATAAATAAGACTGCTAATGGATATAAAACCAGGAGAATTATTGTTAAAATTAAAAGAGTGGCAGTCATGGTATTAAGAACCAAAAAGGGTGTTGCATAGAAGCAATGACGGTAACACCAAGTTCTATAGACCTTGGGTAACACTACTGTGTTAGAAGAAAAAGAAGACATACTCAATAGTAAATAAAAAAAGTAAAAAATAATATTGTTATTTAATACTAAAATTTCTTTTATTTTTCTTTCAGGAATGTTCTACTCATTTAGCGTCTTCTTCGTAGAGTTTCTTCAGGTTTTCGAAGAATCGAGAGCCAAAACAGGCTGGGTTTACTCTACCAATAGCGCCGTCCACATGTTCTCTGGTCCACTCGCAGGATTTGTGATCGTACGCTGGGGACCTCGAAGCGCTGTGGTTCTTGGTGGCTTCTTGGCCGGACTCGGTTACTTTTTAACGGCATTTGCCCCCAGTTTAAATATTGTATTCATCACATATGGATTCATTAATGGTAAGCTGAACATTCATATGATGTATTCTCTGAGCAATTCATAAATGTGGATAACTGAACATTTCATATTTTATGGCAATGGGCTTTTATCTTTTACACAAATCTGATTTTTAAGAGAAAAGTTGGCATGTTTTAAACTATTCGCCTGTTTAATAGTAATGTTTTTTTTTAACGCAATAATGGGATTTATTAAAAAAAATAGCATGTTTTATTCTATACCATACTGTACTCGTTTAGACAATCCTGCCATTTTACATTTTCCAGCTGTTGGAACAAGTCTCAACTTCTCTGGCTGGATTGTTGGACTGGCGAGGTTCTGGAATCGCCACCACGCTCTTGTAGTAGGCCTAGCGATGTCTGGCTCTGGATGTGGGGTGTTCTTACTTGGTCCCCAAATGGAAAACATTGTATCACACTTTGGATGGAGGGGTGCCATGCTTTTCTGCGCTGGCCTGTCACTCAATTTTTGTGTGTTTGGTGCTACTATTTATAAGAATTTGAAGAAACCACTCGGAGCGTCTACAGAACACAGCGCCGACATCCATGGACTGCTTACTAAGGAAAGTTTGGAATGATGGTGTAATAATAGAGACGAACTTTCATCTAAACAAAGGGAAATTGTAATAGCGACATGGTCATTGCTAGCGTGCAGAGGAAGGATAAAGAATTATCGCACGAAACGCCTATTGTGAAGTCACTATTTTCAAATGAATCCTGCCTAAATGACAACTCACATAACAAACTTGTAAGGCTATTGAAATCCTTAGGATTCCTTGCATAAGAAGGAATTCTGTAGATGTCAGTAATCCAAGGGAAACTGAAGAGAACAACACTGTGAAAGAGCTTTTGAAGTCTCCTAAATTCTGGCTCATAGAGGCCTCTTGTTTTTTAAGTTTATGGCCACTACTACAGTTTATGCTATTTTCTTAGACTGGACGAAATGGAAAGGGCTATCTTCGTCCTTTTCTCAAGCCTTAGCGGGAAGTGGAGCAGGAGATCTACTTGGAAGGTTACTTGCAGGAGCTATCATGGGACGTGGGCTGCCCCCGCTCATTCTGTTCAGCGGCATTCAGCTCTTACTGGCGGTGACAGTGGCTTTAGCTGCACTAGCCAACACAGGATTGCAATTGATAAGTGCCATGGTTGGTTTTGGCATTGCATGTGGATTGCAGAGCGTACTTTATGCATTACTACCGTCTCAGTTTAGTACTGGTGTCAGCGTGGCAAGAGTATTAGGGTATCTGCTGCTTGTGACAGGGGCTGGAGCCTTAGCTGGTCCACCTGTTGCTGGATTATTAGTAGATATGACGGATTCATATAACCCAGTAATGGTACTTTGTACGGGGACCACTGCAACTGCCGCAGTTTTTAACCTCGCTGCGCATTTAACTAAAAAGAAACACGACTCTGTGCATCTATGTAGCACTTCAATAGACGCCTAAACTTTTATTATATTTCAGGAATCTCAACTTTGGCAATAAAGATGAATTTATACTTTTAATAAATGAATACATTTTTCTCTTGATTAATTTCCAAAAGCTATGAAGAAGAGGGTCTTCGAATCACTGCTGTATAAGATGCTGGTTAGTGCGGTCTAATATATAAGTATTATTCAAAATAAAAATTTGATATTATATTGCAGCCGTCGAGGAAAGCAAAAAAACTTGCAGAGAAATTCCAAAGAATTAAGAGTTAAAGATGGAACAATATTGATTCTCTCTTCATACATATATCTACATTAAATTGAAATAACTTTCATTAATTCGTTCTCACTGTCTTTGCCATTTTTCTGCAGTTCTGATATCTAGTTCATATCTTTTTTATTTCAACCTTATTTTGTCTTGGTAACTTTAAGCTGTTCATAATGTTTCTTCTTCTTATTTTCATCTATCTTAGGCGTTGTCTATAACCAGGAACACTGAATGTGATTCGAATTTATTATTATAGATACGATGAGTCATAAAAAATGGCCTCATCCATATACTCTTAAGCAATGACCCTGCAATTAGATTTAGAAGCAGAACGAGAACTTGATAGCGATAGGCTACCATTGTCACATTGTCACTCTGAAAGGAAAAATAACGTTAAAATCTAAAGTAGTTTTCCATCACTAAAAAGGTCAATTTGCTGGTATAACGCCGTATTTGACCCTAAAAAGTAGATAATATTGTAAAGGGATTCTCTACTCAAAACTACAATGTATAAAAACGCCCAAAATGGCTGAAAATCATTAAATGCTTTGCCTTTTAGCCAAAGTCTTGTATATTCGATGTAACCATAGTAAAAATAAGGATAAGCACTGATGATGAAATATAAAACTAAAATAAGGCTAGAAGTAATGCGTGCCCCTGGAGAACATACGTAGAAAATACAATCTAACATGCATATACAAGTGTGTAGAAGAGGAACCCATCATAAGAGGGAAACCTATCAAAAGTAATAAAGATCGGCCAAGGGTTCAAGGATTTTTTTTTTTTTTTAGATATCTAAGGGCTCGGCCAGACCAAGCGTGGCTAGCGTAGACATCTAAGGGCTCGGCCAGACCAAGCGTGGCTAGCGGCGAGGTTAGCTTTTTTTCTTTTAGATATCTAAGGGCTCGGCCAGACCAAGCGTGGCTAGCGTAGACATCTAAGGGCTCGGCCAGACCAAGCGTGGCTAGCGGCGAGGTTAGCTTTTTTTCTTTTAGATATCTAAGGGCTCGGCCAGACCAAGCGTGGCTAGCGGTGAGGTTAGCTTTTTTCTTTTAGATATCTAAGGGCTCGGCCAGACCAAGCGAGGCTAGCGGCAAGAGGTTCCCGCGGCTAATTGAAACCTTAGGTATCTTATGTAGGTGGCCAATAGAGTAAATTCTATTGGCCTTGACCTACATAAGATACCTAAGGTTTCAATTTGCCGCGGGAACCTCTTGCCGCTAACCTCGCCGCTAGCCGCGCTTGGTCTGGCCGGGCCCTAAGAAAAAATCAGACGAATCTACAGAACAGCCATGGGATAGACAAAGAGTTACGGTATAGAATCTGAAGAGATTATAGAGTAGAACAATGTGAGGTATTTCTGCTGTTCACCAATCTTAAAAGGATAATGTGGTAGATTAACCAGGGCACCAGCCACCCGTTGAGATGCTACCACTAAAGTTATGGCATCTTTTGACTGGCCAGACAGTACTACATTAGACCCTTCTCTCTGGTTACGGTTCATTTTCCCTTTGCTTACACATAAACCGAATATTCTGGCCTATTCTTTACATATTCTCCTCTGCCCTCACACCTGACAACACTGAGATTACCAAATAATTCTTCTTCACCCAAGGGGTTACTGTACTGTAATTGTTCAGTGGCTACTTTCCTCTTGGTAAGGGTAGAAGAGTCTCTCTAGCTATGGTAAGCAGCTCTTCTAGGAGAAGGACACTCCAAAATCAAACCATTGTTCTCTAGTCTTGGGTAGTGCCATAGCCCCTGTACCATGGTCTTCCACTGTCTTGGGTTAGAGTTCTCCTGCTTGAGGGTACACCCGGGCATACTATTCTATCTAATTTATCTTCCTCTTGTTTTTGTTAAAGTTTATATAGTTTATACAGGAGATATTTTTTTCAATGATGTTACTCTTCTTAAAATATTTTATTTTTCCTTGTTTCCTTTCCTTACTTGGCTATTTTCTCTGTTGGAGCCCCAGGGCTTATAGCATCCTGCTTTTCCAACTAGGGTTGTAGCTTAGCAAATAATAATGATAATAACATCAACAACAACAATAATAATAATAATAATAATAATAATAATAATAATAATAATAATAATAATAATAATAATAATAATAATAATAATAATAATGATAATAATAATAATAATAATAATAATAATAATAATAATGATAATAATAATAATAATAATAATAATAATAATAATACCCATCAAGAATGTTTTTGAGTGAGATTTCAAGAACCAGGGAGGAGAGAAGAAGATGTAAACGCCGCTTTTTATGTTGTTTTGATCACGAACGTTTGAGAATTAAGACTTAATTGTTGCCAGGTCGTTGCCATTGATACAGTAACTGTAAAGTAAAGTACAAGACGCACTTAACTAAATGTTAATGCGTATTTGGTTGTAAGTTTGTGAAAAATTGTACCGTTCTTAGCAAACACAGGATAAGCATGAGTGCTCAACCCATAAAAGTAAGTAGCTAACATTTGAAATCATACTTTCGATGTCCAATCCAATTTTCTGTAGGGGAATGTAGCCAAGATAACATTTTGGCCTTTGCTGAGATGTATACTTTGTCCTCAGGTTAGGATAAGGGGCCTTCAGATATGGGTTGTGGTTAGGCTGTCATAGTCTATGTAGTGATTGCAGCCTGTAGGTTATTGTAAGGGAACTGTGAAGGTGGGAGATTGGCCGGTAATTTTGTATTGTATTACAGGGTGAGATTTCGAACAGAATATATATGTTTTCCTATAGTAAATAACGTGAATTAACCGAATTTGATGTTCATTTCAATCGGAAACAAACAGATCAACCAATTAGTTGCACGGTGTCACTTCTCTTACGAATGTACTGCGAACGATAACATTAGCAACGTTACCAATAATACACAGTGTTACCAACGTTGACGTATGGTACACAGAGTTACCAGCAGCACGCTGACATTACTAACGACAGTAATGATAGATATTTCCATACGTATTTTAAATAATTTCTCCATATAAGTTTTACTCAATATATAAAAAGTACAAAAAGGGCAAAGAACCTAACAAACCCACCTAACCTAGCCTAGTAGTATGAAAGGTCACAAAATAACATTTGATCTACATCGGACGTTGGCAGTACTGGTTACTGTATTTTTTCATGACACAATCTTTGCAACGGCGCCTCCAAAGTTTATCCAGATACTGTATACTGTTTTGTATTTTCCTCCGATTATTATAATTTCAAGAAGGTAATGTATAGAGAAGAAAAGGCTTGTTTTACGTTTATATATCGATTCCCCAGTATGTTTTTCCCACCCAAAACCCCGAGTTCCCACTGGGGGTCCCCCATTACCGGTGGATATAGATGTATATATATTTCTGAAACTATTCATTTGCGACGGGAACGAGTGTCATTTTCGAAGAGAGCGTAATTTTTTTCTATAAGAAAAAGTAGTTGTTTTCCCAGGTTACATTGCCCTGTAATACACTACAATGAAATCGATTGGCCAAGTAAAGTATCATGACAGTAAAATCCTTTAAGATTAGAAAGTTAGGAGCCTTTGTAGGGTGACGGCCAGATCCCGTAGATAACGGGAATATTCTGAACTGTGGCCGTCATTCTAAAAACGATTTTGGCGGGAGAAGCTAACTTAAAAAACCCACCTAACCTATGCTAAAAGCCGTATCCTTAACCAGGGGGGCCTCGCCCCCCCGGGACCCCCCCCCCCCCCTTACACAACAGTTTCCTTACCTACGAGTACGACGGGAGAAGCTAACTTAAAAAAACCACCTAACCTATGCTAAAAGCCGTGTCCTCACCCAGGGGGGCTACGCGCCCCGGACCCCCCCTTACACAACATATTTAAGATCCGTAGACCATTTCCAAACGTTTTTATTCTATACAAGATAACAGTCGGAGCGATATTAAGCAAATTAGGACGCTTGGCCGTAGCGCTACAAACTACCCGAAAGTTAGAATGGGTACCAAACAGAATGTTGTAAATCAAAGTCTGGACAGGAGAAACACCTTTTGGAAATTTTAGGAATTGTTCTCAGGACCTTCTCCCATCTTGGTGACCAAAACAAAAGCAGGAAAGGGTATTTTCACTTAAGTCAGTATACAAGTTATTCTTAACCACCGAATTAGATTATGGGGTTCAAAAGTGCTTTAGTGGGGTTACCAGTGTATTCAATTATGTTGGTAAAAATTAGTTTGCAAATATTTTGCTACAGTAAAGTAAAACCAAAACCGTGATATTACCATTTTTCTTTAAATGGTACCTTAGGATATGATGGAGATGTATGGTCCTACCCCGCAGTAAGTATGGACGCAGACATTTAGATCATGTTAGGTGTTGGTATCTTAGGAGCCTTTGTATATAAGCGGCCAGTTCCTCCCGCATTCATTAATAATGGACATCAACTAACCTAAACTTTCCCCCCTAACCTAACCTACAAGCTGTGTCCTTACCCACTTACCTAACGGGGGGCTGACATCCCCCTGTGACCCCCCTTACACTGCCGTATTCTAAGTTATCCATAATGATACATACAGGTGGCCGCTATCCTACATACGCCCCGTACCTTTTATTAGTTCATAGCCCATCCTTCATTTTATTTCAACTTTATTAATCAACTACTTCAGTCACTACATAGAGTATGACAGCCTAACAGCAACCCATATCTCAAGCCCCCTCATGTCGTCCCAGAGCCCACGATGTCGGGGGCATTGCTACGTCCCTGGCCTTCAAAAAGAACTACTCTGTGATGCAGGCATTGCAAAGGGGAGTGTGGAAACGCCAAACTACTTTCATCACCCACTACCTGCAAGATGTGACACACAGGAACCTCGATACGTTCTCTATTGGTCTTGCGGTGGCTGTACAACAGCTGGTTTAATATTTTAAGCTTCTTATAGGTACAAGTATCAGAAGGTTTTGGGCATTGGTTACCCGGATTTTAGTCTGAATGAATGAAAAGGAATGTCTGGCTCTTTTCATTTCTTCATCCTCCCCTCCCCTGTAGAAATCAGCATCCTAGGTCCTCTGCACAAGCTAACCTCAAACTACTGAAGGTAAACCATTGTCCCCTTGTATAACCTAATATTGTCACAATACTGTTGCGTCCCCATACCCTGGCAAGGTGGTATTGGGAATGTCTTGGTCTCCTCAGTTATTTCCTACAAGACGCGGAATAACTTTTACGTTGACAGTCACATTGTTGGTACTTCATCCCACGCAGCTGGTTTAGCAATATGTTAGGGTCTCCTTATTTGTGCATTAATTAACCTCTACAATAGGGAGTACTGTACCCTGGGTAAGGCCAAAAAGCCAGATTTGCAGGGACATCCACCCTCCTAATGGGCGAGTCACCCCTAATAAATAGCGTTGCTTTGTACTCCAGTTATGGAGCAATGACAAGTTTGGAAATAAGTTGTATTTTTTTTAATGATACAAACCTCGCCTATTTATACAGTACATACTTGTGTGTCCCCCCCCCCATTCAAAGTCCTACCTCCAAGCAAAGTGAATCAGTCATAGGTGTGTGAGTGAGGGGTGTAGCTAGCTAACCCCCCCTCTCCTCCCCACTAAATCCTAATGGCTAGTCCTTTCAGCTTTGCCAAAAGTAATACCCCTAATAAATAGCTAAGGTCTGTATCATTAGGAAAAATACAAATTACTTCCAAATTTGTCATGTTTTATTATTATTATTATTATTATTATTATTATTATTATTATTGCTAACTAAGCTACAACCTTAGTTGGAAAAGCAGGATGCTATAAGTCCAAGAGGTCCAACAGGGAAAATAACCCAGGAATGAAAAGAAATAAGGAAATGGGTAGAATAGTGCACCTGGTGTACTATCAAGAGAACTAACCCAAGACAATGGAAGACCCTGGTACAGAGGCTATGGCACTACTCAAGACCAGGGAATAATGGTTTGTTTTTAGACTTAAGGAAAATATCTCCTCACTCAAAACAATATATACATTCCAGGTACAAATACTGTATAAAGTAGAATTGTACAAAACACATGAAAATATACAGTATCTAAAAACTACGATTCCCCAGGGTTACGACAAGTGGTGTAATGGAAAACATTTATCCTGTCTCCTAGTATTGATGTCTTACCTAAGGGAAATTTTATCTAATGCCCAATTGAGAATGAAGCCATTAAAGTTTCATCTAAAGCAATGTTGGTACAAGACATTAGACCTGAAAGATGTTCGTATTCCCTTACATGGAATGTTGGATCAGGTACTGAACTAGTGGTACAATTGAAAACTTCTCTTTTGGATCACAAGATTTTAGGGTAAGCTTTAGAGTTTGTAAGAAATTTACCAGGAAGGATTTTTGGGAATCATGAAATGTACTTTAACTCAAAACAATTCTTCGGATTTTCAGAGGTACCGACGCGAAGAATCTAAATCAAGCGAAGATGAGGATGATGATAATTACGAAGTTTATGTTCCTGTAAGAGAACGTAAAAAGCATAAACTTAAACAGATTTTAAAAATATCACAAGTAAGTGTTTATATATTCAGTGTTATTTTTCTCTCTCAATTTATTCTGAAGCCATGGAGTGCAAAGTTATTAGAAAAAATCTTAGCTTTTTTATATAATATTTTCCATACTGTACTTGTTGGGTTTGTATAAGATCAGTACAGTGATTTTTTATTTGCTTTCATAATAAAAGGGGGGACTATAAGCTTTAATTAAAACTCATTTATTATCTACTGCTAAAAAACTTGTGCAGATTTTTAAGTTAGGACAGCTTGAGTTTATTTGCAAATTACTGGATAAACTATAAGGGATATTTTTGTAAAATTGAAAGGGCATCATAAAGTTTTTTTTCTCAAATACTCCTTTTTTAGTATAAGACATGTTTATTCTTAGAAATATTCTTATCGTAAACCCAAATGTCCGTTTGCTAAAAGGGATTATCTTAAATTGTAACTGTCAGAACCACCATTAAATTTTTTTCACACTTATGTTCTTTTTATAGGATGAGGATGATAGTGCCAGTCAGAGCGGGCATGAAAGAGAATCTAATGCTCAAGAGGAGGATGTTCAAGAACTTGCCAGAAAGAATAATATATCCTTGTTAGATCAACATACGGAACTTAAAAAAATTGCTGAAGGTTAGTGGGCATTGTAACTTTACTCTAGTCCATGAGGTGTGAAAACACTATGGAAGACAGTGGTTCCCAAAGTGAGCAGAACTGCCCCTTAGGGGTAGTGGAGTGATATTCCGGCAGTGAGGCAAAAGTTATGGTTGGGGGCAACAGGGTGGCATTAAGAGAATTTTTTAAGAAATAAATTGCTTATATTTTTCCTTATTACAAAATCTAAATGACAAAACATATGTTATAAACTCTGAGGCAAAGTAATTTCTTTGTAGTTTATAGATAATAAGATTTACATTAGAATTATAAAGATGCATAGGTCTGTTATGTAGTTTAAAGTATCAAGGGGAAGGGGGTGCAAAGACTTCACCTGTAAGCCAACGGAGCGCCAGCCTGAAAACGTTTGGGAATCACTGGTCTACGATATTGTTGTAGTGTAAATAAGACCTTTGAGTTTCGTGTATGAGTAGAAATTTGGAATTGTAAGAAAGCCACGTTTGTTCCGGCATCAAGTACAAACCTTTCAGTTCTTTACTATGGAGATATATTTTGGTGACAGCTGAAACTAGGAGTAGTGGGAGTTAGAACCAACTACCCCGCTCACACTTGCTGCACAGAAGCCAAAACAAGCCACTTTTTATTTTAGCTTGCAAGAAAACAGACATTCTGTCTCTCTCTACTGTTATCCTTAATATTCCGGCCTTTGACTTGAAGATTTGTCCCGCCATCATCTAACCCCCTGCAAGTCTTGCTTGCGATCAAAAGTGGCGTTATAGCATAGGTGTGTGTGTGAGTGGGGTAGACGGGACTGTCCTCCCCCCCCCTTCCACTAACTAACGGTGAATAGTTATACCTATCTAAAACTCTTATGGCTAGTTTCCAGTCTTGCCTAAACTATATTCCCTATATAGAGCTCAAGGTTTGTATTGTTAGGAAAAATGCAAATTACTTCTTAATTTGATATTTTTGGAAGTTATTTGTATTTGTCCTGGTACAAAATACAAACTTTCTGCTCTTTAAGAGTGCATTATTATTTTAAACATTTAAACTTACCCGCAGATTATATAACAATAGCTTTATTCTTCTGTCCGGCAGAAATTAAAAACTCGTGGCAATTGCATAGATATGTCAGGTGTACACTAGCGCCACCACGGTAGTTAGCCTGAACTATTCCCTCCCGCACCAGATTTTCTTCTGCCACCATTTTGGCAACATCGAAGGAATTCACTCGTGATTGACCTGGATTTTAGCAGTATATTTGTGATGTACTCTTTTATACGGGTTTTGGCATTTGCTTATTTGGTTTTGTTTGATATTTGATCGCTATTTTATAGCTTAAAAGGTAGGATTAGAAATTTTTCAACCTATTTTAAACTATCGAAACCATTATGGCGATGGGTAAACACTCCGCCTCATCGATGACGTCACAGTCATATGACGTAAGCTTGAGTGTGACTTGCATTTTCTTTCTTTTTCTACAAAGAATGATAAGTTAATACTATTTTACAAAGTATTTAGTTATATAAAATAAAAGGATTATGTTATTCTAAGAAAATTTTTGTCCTTTTGGTATGCTTTCTTTGGATAATCTACGATCTATTTTTAAAGATTATCTAGCGTTCAGTTTATTTATGCTACGCAGTCCTCAGTCTATCGTTACAGTATTACTCTTTGTATCGATATTTATGAAAATTACATTTTTCTTAAAAACTAAAGTTTTTAAGTTGTATTAGATAAATGGAATATGTTATTTTACAATTATATTGGTCCTTTTAGTATTTTCTTTAGCTAATATGTTCGTAACTTTGAGCGATCTTGCCCTCAATTGGAAGTAAGGCCACCTCCGTGGAACGTTGCCAAGGTCTTACGTTCCCTGAAAGGAGCCTCTTACGAGCCTCTCTGACACGTGTCAGATAAGGACTTGACCTTAAAGATACTGTAGATTCTTTGTTAGCCCTGGCCTCTGCAAGCAGAGTCACCAAGCTTTATGGCCTTTCCTATGACATAACCCATTCAAGGGGATAGGGGCAGGTCACATGTTTCATTCCAGAGTTTGTTGCAAAGACTCAAAATCCAGCATTGGCTGATCCTTGGTTTGGTCCCTTCCAGATTGAGAGTCTTTGTTCAGTAACAGATGATCCTGATCAACTGTTACCAAGTGCGCTGAGGTTGTATCTTAAGAGGACGAGGAGAGCCAGACCTCAGATCAGTAGGCTCTTTGTAAGGATGGGATGGATCAAGAGGAGAGTCACAAAAACCTCATTTTTCTCATTGATCAGGCGGGTGATAGAAAAAGCTATGGCTCAGGACATTCCACCATCAGGCAGATGCCCCTGTGCACATAATGTCAGGTGGGATAGCACCTCTGGCATTCAAAAAGAATTTTTCAATACAGCAGGTTCAAGCTGACAGATGGAAATGTCAAATGACTTTCACTGCACACTACATGCAGGACATAACCTATAGGAGCTTAGACACTTTCTCAATAGGACCTGTTGTGGCAGTTCACAATGTGATCTAACACCTCAGCTCCCTTAGGGGACAATTATCAGAAGATTGAGGGCGGTGGTTACCCTCGGGGTAAGTGTTGGATAAATGTGTGATTGACTGGTTGCTTTTTTCTTTCATCCTCCCTTTTCTTGGGGTTCAGCATCCGAGGGACTCTGCACAGCTAACCTGAATCTTCCTCTGGGTTAGTATCACCCTCTGTAAGTTGCCCTCCTACCTGATAGGAGGTTATGACCCCAACCTCCTATCAGGAGGGAAGTGGTTTAGTTTGTGATTTTGATGTGATTTGTGGTAAGTCCCTCAATCCCAAACTAACGAAGCTCTTTTCCCTTTAACAATTAATTACCCAGGCTGTCATCCGAAAAGGATAATGTGGTGCGAGGATCCTGCAAGGGCCAACTTGTGCTAGAGGCCATCCTGGGACTGTTTCCATCCACTTGGATAAGACTTCCACCCACCTAAATGGTAATTTGCACTCTTAAAACAATGGAAGGTTTGTATTTTGCTCTGGGATAAATGACAAATATGAGAGTAATTTGTATTTTCCCAGCAATACAAACCTGGTGCTCTTTAATCATACTGGCCCGTCAGCACTAACCCCCTTAAAAGTCCTGTAGTAATTAAAAAAAGCCTGTTAGTCACCAGTACTGGTTGGAGCGGGCTGTAAAGACACCCCTCGCTACCTCCGATAACTAGCAGGGGGTAGTTAAACCCTGTATAAATTTTAGTTTCGACTAGTTTTCAGCTTCGCCGAAATAATAATGCAAACCATACAAGCCTGAAGCTGTTTACACATACTGGCCTGCCATCACCTACCCCCAAAAGTCCATCCTGCAATTGAAAAATGGCTTGTTTTGGCTACTGTGTGTGAGCTGGGTAGTTGGTCCTCCCCACTAATTAGTGGCAGGTAGTTGCACCTCCCTAAAAGTATTTTGGCTACTTTCAGCTGTCGCCAAAGTGTATTTTCATAGTAAAGAGCTTCAGGTTTTGTATGGTTAGGAATAATACAAATTATTTTGAAGTTTGTCGTAGTTTTGAAACGACAATCTGAAACTTAATCCCTTCCCAGACAATTTGTATGTACAGTATGATATTTGTAAAATTCTGATATTTTAAATGGAAAAACAAAATGTTCTTTTCAGCTCGTAAAGAATCTGAGTTGGAAAAACAGAGGAGAGAGGAAAAGCGTTTGCTCGAAGCTGTGGCAGAAAAACGAGCCTTAATGGGTGTGTCTGAATTAGCGCGTGGTGTACAGTATGAAGAACCTGTTGTTACTGCTTGGAAACCCCCAAAACGTATTTTAGCCATGGATGAAAAGCGACATGAACGTGTAAGGAAAAAGTACAAGTAAGTGTATTGTGTCTATTCAGGTAATGAATAAACTACTGTACAGTATTTTCAAAAATATCTTTGCATTTGATGGAGCATCTTTCATCCCATTCATATAAAATGAACATGTTGTTATGTATATATTGAAAGTTGTGACAGTCACTCAGGGACCCCTAATTTCATACTTATTGCTAATGTTATATTATTTGAATTATCTTACTCAAGTTCAATGCTGTCCCCAGGCAAGTGACGATAGCCACGACCCCAGAATATACTGTAAATGAAAAATTGTTACAGCTCTCCCCATCAATATGTTGGCTGTCCTTTGCAGTGCTCTCCTGCCACACTTTATCTCGCCTTAAACAAGTAGCTGCCCTGTTAGCGAGTAGTTTCCCTTGTTCTTGTCTTCCACTTCCAACAAATCCCATCTGTTTTTTGTTTTGCCTCTTATTAGTGTATTGATGGGTTTGCTATACTGTAGTATGTATTTTTATAGCTGTGAAGTATGCCTCCCAAATTCTTTATAGCATGTGTTTACCCTTTTTCAAAGATTAGAAAACTTTCAAATTTTTTTTTGATCCTTCCACCAAGTACGTTATTTGTAGAGATAAAGCTTGCTCTTTAGAGGATAGGCATTGGGAGTGTGGGGGCAATACTGACTAGATGAAATTATATCTAGCTTTTGCAAAATCACGTAACGAGGATAAGGGGTGCTACCGAGAGTTACGACTGTAGTAGTTCCTCCAGTGCAAATAGATCTAGTTCCCCAGGCTATACAGCTTGAATAGAGAGTGTACATTCAGGAACCAGTGATAGCATCCCCTCCCCAGAGATAGAAGTGACCCTTGTTAAGGTAAGACTGTAGTGTATACTTTTTTAAAGGAAGCTGTTTAACATTATAAATTACAGTCAGCCCTTGATACTTGCAGGTTCTATCTTCACATATTCGGTTATTCACAATACAGAGAATCGTATAGCTAGTTGAATAAAAAATCGTGTATTCGTGATTTCGTGATAAGTACTCTCACGGCCCAACGATTTCAAACCGACCACGCTCCTTTGCATCCGGCATGCTTTTTATCTCGCATCGTATCTTCTCACACATGCATCTCTTGCTTCAGTCTTTTTTTGTACAAAATCACGTTGTGATTTATAAAACATGTAAATATCCAGTGTGCTTACTGTGATTTTAGTATAAAATGTGATACTGTACTTACATTATGGTATCCCACGTGCCAAACAGTTGTTGGCTCAATGAGTTACATCATACTTCAGACTTACTGCGTAGAACTTATGTAAACAATTAGTGGTGCTATACTGATACCTTTTCTTTTTATTTGTATTGTAGCGTATAGTATTGGTACATTCGTCATGTAATAGTGTAAAGTTATTTATATATTAACTACTGTACAGTACTGTATACAAAATGTTATTATATTAACTACTGTACAGTATTGTATATTAAATATTGTTATATTAACTATTGTACAGTGCAGTACTGTACAGTATAAGAAATAACATACTTTACCGTAGTATTTTAGATAGAGACTACGTGTACGGTGAGTTTCAACGGCTTGGGTCGACCTGCTGAAAACAGCGAACACTAACGAGTGTTTACTCTAGCTAATTAAAGTGTACTGTAGTGATAGTACTGTACATATATTACAGTAATATACCATACACTATAAGTATCAAGTGTTATACAGTATTACTGTTAATAGGAACTGCAGTACTGTACATTGTTTTGTTGTTACAGTACATCATTTACGTGTAAGCAAGTACATGCCTAAGTGATGTGTACCGTAGTCTTACTGTAAACTGTACCTAGTACATGAGTGTACATTTACTGTACAGTTACTCAAATATTTTAAGTCATTAACACAATGCAAGTACTTATACAGTGATAGAAATCAAGTAAAAACAATATGAGGTAGTACAGCAGATTACTATACAGTTGTGTCTCTTCACGAAAGACTATGCTTACAATATTTTCAAGCTGCAAAAAGAGATGCGAATATTTTTATGACTCGCTTTACGAAAAATGTTGCACTTTAAGAAAAAAGATTTGCCAGCCAGGTCGAGAATAGAATAGTCAACCATCACAGAGTTGAAGAAAATGGATTCAGACAACAGAAAATGTAGCTGTAGTCTAAAATAGTGGTAACTATTATAGTACAGTGCATATGGAACTGTATATTTAGTATATGTACATTATTGTATTATTTTCCATTTATTATTACATTATGTTGTAATAACTACTTAATTTACAGGTATTAACATTTAGTTTGGATATATTGAATGGTTTAACCTGTTAAGCGTCACCCACGTGATAAACCGTTCACCACGATCTACTCGGTACCGCCTTCAACTGCATATTCCGTTCATGACTTTAATTGCCTTTTTCAAGCCGTCAGTCTCGTGATATTACATTTACTCGTATAGTAAGTATAGGATCACCACTTGGCAACACTCTCAGCATATGGGGGCTGTAAATAGAAACTTATATGATGTCTGGCAACTATTTTTCTGAAGGCAACTTGATGTTAGAAAACTGGTTTCCTTAGTCCTATCAGTGCGCTTCGGACGTTCATGCGGAAGTGGTTGTTTGTTGTTCCTTTTGTAATGAATGGTCTAAACAGGAAGGTTATTTCTTTAGATGAAATAAATGATATTCTTGTTGAAGAATTTGATAATGATAACCTGTTTGATAATTAGAGCACTAGTTCTGAATCCTCCAGTGATGAGTATATTGAAGAAATTAAGTTTTCTTTTGATGCCGAAAACGAAAATGACTTCTCATTACCGAATGACTGGACAACAAGATTTCACAAAACAATATAGGAAATGAAACGCCGAGAGAGAGAGAGAGAGAGAGAGAGAGAGAGAGAGAGAGAGAGAGAGAGAGAGAGAGAGAGAGAGAGAGAGAGAGAGAGAGAGAGAGAGAGAGAGAAATAAAGTATATAAATAATGTACAAATATATGACGAAAATATTTGAAAACTATACAGGAAACGATATGATGAGAGAGAGAGAGAGAGAGAGAGAGAGAGAGAGAGAGAGAGAGAGAGAGAGAGAGAGTGAGAATTATCCCTTTACTTTTGTTGCTTATCCAGGCATAAGATTTTCGATTGAAGATAAAAAGAACCCATTAGAATATTCAGTATTATGTAGCCTTTTGAAATGGAATAATAGTAGTATTAATTGTTTTTTTTTACTCTACCATTTAATATATATCCCCACTTTTAACTATAAATACGAATTATAGGCATAAAGAAATGATATCAACATTGAAAAATTATCATTAGTGAAATGACCGCTCAGGGGAAAAAAATCGTGACAGTACGTTAGCGGCAACCTGGTCCAGGGGGGACGCTTAACAGGTTAAATGTATTTGGCTGTACAGTATTTCATTGTGGTTATACTGTAGCTTTATTATGAGATTTAATGTGGTGTTTTGTAGGGTTTGGAACAAAGGCAGTTTGCATGTGAAATGCGACTCAACACGAAAAAATCTCTTTACGAAAGCCACTCCAGAATGAATTAATTTCGTGTTGTGACGCATTGCTGTACTTAGTATGTTAGTCTGCTGTGCATAGGCTAATGTGCAGTAAGTTGTTAGGTTAGGAGTTAACTCACTCTAGGGCAGCAAGCATCTGTGGATTCTCGTTTTTCATAGGTGTCTCTGTTACCTAACCCCTATGAATAAGGAGGACTGATTGTTTATCCTAATTTTTGGGTGTGTATAACTGAATTTCAATGTATAACTCACCATACAGTATTAAATTTTTCAACTGTTCATAAGGGAATAATGATGTTGGAATTTGGTGGTTTTAGGGACTAATTCACCTAGGCTTACTTTCTGTGCATTTACGTTAAGGTTGAAAACGATGCTTATTAGTTAGAGATGTAAAGGTACTTGGTTCCTTAACCCAGAGGACCCTTGAAAAAACTTAATGCACAGGAGACCCATGTCTTAAAGATTCACAAATGTTGTCCTATCTGGCTTTTGAGGCTGGCAGCAATGAATCTTGGTAAGATTAAAATCGATTACAGTATTATTATATATGCCAAAGTTCATTAGCATTGCTATTCTCCTCTCTACGCACAGTGGTGGATGACAGATTCTCTTATAGTCTTGATAACTTCTTTCAGAAGTGGAAGACGAGAACAAATGAAACCCCCTGCATAGGAGGAGCCATCTGTTTACGTGAAAGCTAATCCTCTATTGGGAGCATAACTCAAAGCAAATATTTTACTGATTGAGAGAGCTATAAGATTGTTTTATGAATATTTAGGGTTAGTAGGTATCACTGTCTGTTAGGGACAGCAATGATCTTTGATAAATAATAAATTAATTTTAACACAAGAATTATGATTTTTTCAATTTATAACTACTTGAAATTAACTCTTAAAAAATGTTCTTGTGGTTTTAAGATGTATGTTGTTATAGGATTTTGGTTGAAGGAGATGATGTTCCGCCACCTCTCAAGAGCTTTGCTGACATGAAGTTTCCTGCCTGCATTATTAAAGCTTTAGCAAAGAAGGGGATTCACAGACCCTCACCTATTCAGGTATATATTTTTATAATTATAATACCTTGAAAACTTCCCTAATGAAAATCCATCCAAAATGTACTATCAGTACAACAGATATACGGAGACTTGTTCCAACTACGGTAGCAGGATATTACACAATACTAATCACATTATATCTCAAACATCCTGCATTAGTACTCCTCTGATGAACGACCCTTTTATGATGTATTACACTTACTATTTACTTAGACTATAGCATTTGTCAAAACTATCCATAATTTAATACAGTATAAAATAATTCCACATATGGTAATATTTTTTATTACAGTTAACCTTAAGTATTTGCAGATTTGATTCTTGGTACAATAGTTCCATAAACTAATATTTATGATTATTTGTGGGATTCACAGTTATATAGCATTTATTTCAGGTGAGTATTCACAATTATATACTGTATCACCAAATAGAGAACAGCATTTTGATAGACGAGACAAAACACCCATAATCATACAAGAGCTCGAAAATTCACTTATACTTTAAGCACTATCCTCTCAAATTACTCATCTCTCTTTCATAAGTGAATATGCTATGTTGGTCGTAGTCTTATATAACTCAGTGCTTGTATGACTTTTCAGTGAAAGATGCATTCACTATTATGTTATTGTGAATGAACTGTAACTTGAAAGGCATAAAAGCATTGCTTAATGTTATATCTAATTCAGCACAGGGGAGAGAACTGTAAGTTGGGACTAATACTGTTTGATGAGGTAATTTTCAAACCTTTGTGTTACATTAGTCTTTTGGCTTTTCTTTCAAGGTGCTGTTCTACATGTGGTGTTGATTAACTGTGAATGATTTTTTTATGTTTGGTGTTATATGATTATGAATACTGTACTATTACTTATTTTCTCTCAAGGCTAAAATACATAGTTATTTTCTAGTTATGTAAGAAAATTGGGAATGTCTTTTACGTAGTCAGTAATTATTGTCATATATTTAATATTCATTGGTTTGTCTGCAACATAACAACTACAAATTTTAAGGTCCCTCCACCGTATAGATTACTGTAAATGATTTAAGATAATGTACAAAAGCAATGGAAAAAATAAATGATAAAGACTAGCAAAAATAAGATACATAAGCAAGGAGAAAAATAGTCTTATACAATAGAGGACATAAAATTTTAGATGTAAATGTGAAAGAAATCAGGTTTTATGACAGGACTACCTATGAGGGCTATAAATTTTGTTGTTCTATTTTAGCGTAATTTTCTACTTAAAAGAAATTTCATTGCTTTTACAGATGCAGGGCATACCAGCTGCCTTAAAAGGTCGAGACATGATTGGTATTGCGTTCACTGGAAGTGGAAAAAGTATGGTATTCATTTTGCCTATCATTATGTTTTGCTTGGAGCAAGAGAAAAAGTTACCATTTACAGCTAACGAAGGTCCTTATGGTAAATAGATACAGTATCTTTATGCATTGTGTAGATTTTTATGCTGCAAATATTTTTATTCTGTAATGAAATTTAATTTGTTGGCCACTCTTCAAAATATTTATTGAGATTATACAACATTATTACTCTTATTCCAAAGTAATTTATTAGGATTACTAAAAAAACATCTTAGACTCTCCTAGTTCTAACCTAGAAGTTTTGCTTTTAAAATATTGGTGAAAAATTGTGGAAGATAGTTACAAAAGATGGAAAGCAAGGTGGACTGAAGGCAAAGGGAACTGATAAAAAGTTAAAGGACAAAGAAGTTTAAATCCAAGTAGAATTTGCATAAACTAGTTGTTTTCAGCTTCATACTATAGAAGAAACTTTTGAGCCAGCTTGCTTAGAGTTTATGAATATGATTCTGAACTTCATTTAATGGTATGTTTGTTGGCTTAATATACCTTTTAATTCATTATTCTTTTCAACTGTAACATATTTAGCCTGTTGATACAAGTGTATTTTCTTCAAAACTGTGTTACATTTTATTTGTCTTTGTTGTTTGCTTTTCATAACCGCTTTACTGAGACTATTCCTTTAGCAACACTTAAAATTTTCATTTATTTTGATTTTTCATGAGTTTTCTTTATAGGGTGCCAACCAGGTAGTCGTAAGTTCTTTTGATGGTTTTCTACAAACCATACCTTTCTTAAGCTTTAGTACCATTGTTTCATATTATTACTAGAGTTAAGAATTAAACCCTAGTTTTTATCAAATTAGATATGATGCTTTGGTTCATCTCTTTGCTTGTCTTAATTACAGTTGCAGGAATTAGGTATTTGTTCTGCAATATCAGTTTGCTTCATTTAGCAAAGTATTGTACTTATTTTTTAGTAAGCTGTACATTTGTTCTTCATGGTTTTGTAACACTAAAACTTGAAACTTGGATATGAAAAACAGTAAATTAGCTCTGTATTTTTGCTTATACTGTACTGTAGTAGCATCTCATCTTAGTGAAACCAAGGGTTTTTCCTCTAAGATGCTGAAGCCTTGACGAGGGTGGGGGGCTTAGGGATTAGCAGCCGGGCTCTGATGACCAATGGGAACTGCTTTATCACTGAACCTTGATTCCCAGTTGTTGATCCAACTGTATTAGTCAGCACTTTCTCTCTTTCTTTTGGTTATTTCTTTTACTCTCCCATCTCTTCCTCTTGGGCATGAACTTGTTGATGACTTTGGCTTGTTTGATTATTGTTTGACTGCTTCTTTGGATTTGGCACAGTGTGGGATGGATGGCTTGCTATCTCAACCTGTACAAATTTAGACACCATCACCCTCTGGCATACCCCATTTGGTGCAGACCATGGGTTTGTTAAGAGTTGGGCTCCAGTGATCCGGTTTTAAGTCTCCCATATTTGCGGGTAATGAGTGGTGCCAGGAATTGGAGTCGTCGGTGGGAGGTGCTAACTACCCCCACTGACCACTGTGCACCCACCTAAAAAGAGGTAGCCCCTCTCTAATAAAGGAATGGTCCTCGCTGAAGCCTCTTCTCATGTTGAGCCCCATGGGATAGGAGGACTGACATCCTCCGATAAGAGGAGGATAACCCGGCTTGCTTTTTCTATACAAACCAACCCCTCTGTTGATGACCTGGAAACTGAAAAGGACCATTCTACGGATGCGCAAAACCAAGTAATTCGGGAAACATAAGGAAACTGCGAATCCTTCATGTTACCCAAATCCTAATACTGTAGAATCTAATTATGATGAGCTATATAGAGCATTTAAGAGTTATGGGATGATATTGGAGATAAGAATGATACTTCAGGGGGAAAATGGGATTCATGAGTATCTTATAATAGTCATGATGAAGCATTTAATGTTATAAGTAACATTATGCATGTTAAGATTAATAATTTGAATATTAACGGTGCTTTGTGTGATAAGGTACCAACAGGCTTGAACGCATACAGACCTGTCGACTGGTTTTAAAAAGATATTGATGTAGGGAAACCTTCCCAAAGAAGGCCAAAACCACCAATGTGGGTTGTTGTGGAGCCTAAAGGGAGTACAAGGAATTATTTTAAAATGTGTAAATTTAAACAGAATAAAAGTAGGAGCCATTGCTCCAGTGATATATCCTGCTTTAGAAAAATAATTTCCTCATCTGTGCCAAATCATCCACACAGTCTCATATTATCTAACCTAAGGACATGTAGTGATGATGTCAAACCCCACCTAAATTTTAGTTATGGAAGGGGAGTAGTTTTCAATAAAGACATGTATAAATTTACAGAAGAGTAGATACGGGCCATGAGTCCATTAACTGTATGGAGGATGCATAAAGTTCCTGGAACATCGATGATTATCCTTACTTTCCAAGATGCTGGTGTACCTTTCCATATTGTTATTGAGAAGGAAAGGATTTATGTTCGACCTTTCAAACAGAAGCCAGTGTAGTATTTCAATTGTTTTAAATTTGGAGACACTTCTAAAGTTTGTAAAAACAAAAAAAATGGGTAGCATTTGCACCAAACCTTCCCATGAAGAGTATATACTTACGGCTAGGTGTGTGAACTGCAACTCAAATCATAAATCACCAATAGGAGCTGTAAGTTATATAAGCTGGAAGAAGCTGCCCTCAACAAATCTAGTGTGGAGCACAAAAGTATAGGACATGCCAAAAGACTACTGGATAAACCAAATAGCTATGGAAAGGCATTAAAATCTAAAGGAAATTTACCACAGGAGACATCAAACCCACCTAGTACTGCCTGTAGTTCTAAAAAAAGAAATACAACATCTAATGATAAAGTATTGTATGACAAGGTATGCATATTGCCTTCTGAGGTTTTACCACGGTGTATTACCACTAGGGCATTGCCTATCTATGTACAACCTTTGTCCCCCATTACCAACAATAGTAGTAGCCTCTCTCAGGTCATGTCCTTGCCTGATTTGATGGAGGTTCCACTTGAAACCAAATTACCAGGTGAACCTATAGTGGGGAAAGTGCAAAACCTGGTAGCTCACCAACTATTAATCGAAAAAGAGAGAGACCTCCATCTCTCTCACCCCCTTCCATAAGAAACATTAAAGTTATGACATCAAATAAATAGGACAATTTGTCTGTTGATGTTTCTCATCAATTTGAAAACAATTTAAATAAATCTGAAATTCAAGTAGAGGTCCACCACCACCCTCTGCAATTAGATCGAAAGGGCAAAAGTAAAAACACAAACACAAAACCCAATTCTAAATATTTAACTTAGCCGGTGAATATATAATAGCTGAGCCTCCGGCGGCTCGACAGAAAAACACAAAAACTCGCGAGCGATCGCTATGAAGGTTGCGGGTGTGCCCACTAGCACCAACTATCGGCCAGATACCGCATATGCATGTAAACAGACTCAATTCTTCTCTGTCGGTCTGAACGACAAGACGTACCATTACTCGCTGTTAACCTGGAGTTTTTCAACAGTCTTGGTGAAGTACTTCCTTTTGGTTTGAGCTTTCGCAGTGCAGGTGTTTTATCTTCAACTTAAATCTTGAACTCTTTTTTGGATAGATTTAATTGTTGATGACTTTGGATTGTTTTTTGGACTTTCTTTGACTTTTAAAAATGGCCGACCCTTCCCTTAGTACGGAAGTGTGTTTTAGGCTTTTAGCTATTATCTTATCACGTTATAAATTGTTGTTGTTAATTATAGATTTTCCTCTATATATTTTATATCTCAACCGCCTTTATTAGGCCTCTTCGATTAGCTTTCCATTTATAATAAACATCAAGATAGATTTTAATGATTTGTTTATATGCGACCTTACCTATTCCTCCCCTAATCCGAGAGTAGGCGGTCCTAACTTGGAAACCGAAGTTAAACAACGTTGAGCCCTTTCAATCGTAAATAACTTTTACAGAGCAAATGATTTAAAACTTATTAAATGAATATTTTTTAGTAGATATTTCATGAAAGATTTTCTTTGAATAGTCTTCGTACTGTTTCAAAGATGAACTAACGTTTGGTTTATTTATGCTACGCAGTTTGCGCTCTATCGTTACGATAGAGAGAGAGAGAATCACGGTTTCACTTTGCAGAAAGAGTAAATCGATTCTGACGTTTTGTTCATTCTTCTTTTAAACGTAAATGTTTTAAATACTAATTTAAAGGAACTTGTTAATTTTCAATTTCTTAGTCCTTACAGTTTTTTCCTTTGGTCAAATAACCTGTTTATTGACGAAAGGTGAGTGGGCTTTTCTCTTCGGTGTGAAATCAAGAGAAAGAGAGAGAGAGAGAGAGAGACGGAGAGAGAGAGAGAGAGGAAGAGAGAACGTTCCGATCTTTATTCTCGTCCCAAGCGAGTAACGTTGTTCTCGAGTCAGTTTTTTACTCTCGTCCCAAGTCTCTGTACGGGGAGAAAGGATAAAACGTTTTTAGTTTTTATTCTCGTCCCAAGGCACTGTACAGTGAGAGATTGAAAACGTAGTTTTGAATGAACTAGTGTTTATTCTTCTCCCCAGTCACTGATCTTTTTATCTTAAAATATGTTTACTGTTTTTTGCTTGTATTAATGTGCTTACATTATAAGACTTATTTCGCAATTATAACCTTTTGATGTAGGGTAGAATTGCGTGCTTCAGGTAGAAATCAGTTTTATTCATGCCTAATGTGAATTGTTGAAAAATTCGATTTCAGTGAAGTAAGTGCAAAACAGAAAATCGTAGTGATAAAGTGATAATTGCGCAAAGTGTTATCAGTGTTGCGACCGAGGGTTCGTCTGTTCGTGCCTGTCGTTCGCCTAGTCCGGGACCTCTTGCAAGCTCCCAAGCCCAGGGGAGAAGTAATGTCGTACGACTTATGGGTTCGAGAGGCCTTGATCAGCGAACAGACGTTCCCTCTATGGTTTCAGGCGTGTCTCATCAAGACCGCCCCTACCATAAGACGAGCGAGACGATTTTTTCCTCGTCATCCGAAGGCTTTTCGCGTAAGAAACCGTGGAGCAAGGTTTCGAGGCCCTTTAAGCGAAAGTCAATCCCTTTAGGACAGGTCCAGCATCCTGGTTATAGCCATTGGGACAGCTCTGACCCTATGCAGTCATCGGAAGACTGCTCGCCGCCTAAACAAAAGCGTAACACAGGCTCCGAGAGTCTTTTTGTAGGCAAGGTTTTGCAGTCACAGACGTTACCCTAGTCTCTTACCGCACCCATTCCCATTGATCCTAAATGGGTTGTACTGCAAGACATGCAGAATAAGCTTGCCTCTCTTATGGAGGACTATTCTGCTGAGCAGGTTCACGATGATCCTCGCCGCTTAGCTGATCGAGATCCTGGCCGTCAGCCGCCCAAACGAGCCTTTGCTCGTCCTGTTGACATTGACGTTACAAAGTCACGTCAATCATGTTTTGTAGAGCCTCACTCGATGCAGTCCCGTGTTGACTCTCAGCCGCTTGTGGACGTTCAGCCGCTGCCGCTTGCTCTTGTTGGCATTCAGGACGTTCGCCAACCAGCATAGTTGACTTGTTTTGACGTTGAGCGTCAAGCACCGCAGTCAAGAGTTGTTTTGACTGCTCAGTCTAGGCAGTCAAGGCAGTCTCGAGTTGACGTCGAGCGTCCTCCCGCACCTGTTGTTGTTGCTGGTCAGTCTTTTAAGCAGTTACATGACATAGCGTCCTTGACTGCTACTGTTGCTCCTTTGCGTGTGGACTCTGCTTGTCAAGCATTGCCACCACGGCAGCTCTCTCCCTTGCTTGAGACTCTGCAATTGTCGGACAAGGTTCCTTCAGATGAGGAAGTTGCTGATCCCCCTCCTACTGATATTCCCTTGAGGACTCTGTCAGACGGAGAGGAGCCTAAAGCTGCTCAGCCCTCTATGGACTTTAAATAAATCATTCTGATTTTTAAGGATATTTGTCCGGATCTTTTTGTAACTGCTGCTCCTCGTTCGCCTAAACGTCAGAGTTTACACTAGGCCTAGCTACTTCGAAGCCGTTGTTTTCTAAGCTAGTGCTCTCTCGCTCTTCTAAGAGAGCTTTACGTTTGCTAGGCGATTGGTTAATCACCAGGAGGAGTTTGGGGGAGACAGCCTTTGGTTTCCCTACTTTTAAGCTGGCTTATAGAGCGAGAGTCTGGTATGACACGGGAGAATTTCTCGGCTTGGGAGTTCCTGCCTCTGCCCAGATAGACTTCTCAAACCTCATAGACTCTCCCTGGCGCCTGGCCATGAGACGCTCCAAGATTTTATGGTCGGCTTCAGAGCTAGACCATCTCCTGTTAGGAGTTTTTTTTTTTTTTTTTTTTTTTTTTTTTCTCTCCGAGCGTTTGAAGTTTTGCTGTACAATTATGTCATGCATAAACAAGGCTATCAGGGATGGCTCCAATATTCTGACAGCCACGTTCTCTGCAGGAACAAGTCTATCAGGGATGGCTCCAATGATCTGGCAGCCACGTTCACTGCAGGAGTACGCAAGAGGCAAGTGCGCTCAAGGTGTTCATTGTCAAGACAAACTTCATGATGAAGTCTACCAGGCTGTCTTGACAGCATTAATGGAAGGCGACTGGATGGTCTCTCTCGACCTTCAGGATGCATACTTCCACATTCCTATACACCCGGATTACCAACCGTTTCTGAGGTTTGTTTACAGGAATGTGGGGTTCCAGTTTCGAGCCCTGTGCTTTGGCCTCTGTCCTGCTCCTCTCGTGTTACGAGGCTCATGAGGAATGTGGCAAAATTCCTCCATCTATCGGGAATCCGAGCCTCCCTGTACTTGGACGACTGGCTTCTCAGAGCATCGTCCATTCTTCGCTGTCTGGAGGATCTACATTGGACGTTGAGTCTGGCCAGGGAGTTGGGACTTTTGGTCAACCTATAAAAGTCCCAACTGATCCCATCCCAGATTATTCTATATTTGGGGATGGAGATTCGCAGTCCAGTTTTTTCGGGCTTTTCCGTCTGCCACCCGAATAGAACAAGCCCTGCTCAAAGTCCAACTTATGCTGAAAAGAGAACGTTTGTTCAGTCAGGAGTTGGAACAGTCTCGTAGGGACTCTCTCATCCCTGGAGCAGTTTGTCTCGCTAGGGAGACTACACCTTCGGCCTCTCCACTTCCATCTAGCCTCTCACTGGAACAAGGACAAGACGTTAGAGACGGTATCATTCCCAGTCTCCGAACCAGTAAAGGCATGCCTGAACTGGTGGGATAGCAATATCAGTCTGAGAGAGGGACTATCCCTAGCAGTCAAGAACCCAAACCACGTGTTGTTCTCAGACGCGTCGGATTTGGGTTGGGGTGCGACCCTGGACGGTCGGGAATGCTCGGGTCTGTGGACCTCAAGTCAGAAGAGCATGCACATCAACGGTAAGGAGCTATTAGCAGTCCACTTGGCCTTGATGAAATTCGAAAGCTTTCTTCGAAACTAAGTGGTAGAGGTCAACTCAGACAACACCACAGCTTTGGCGTACATCTCCAAGCAAGGAGGCACACACTCCCTCACGCTGTACGAGATCGCAAGGGACCTTCTCATATGGTCAAGAAATCGAGGCATCTCCCTGTTGACGAGATTCATCCAGGGGGACTTGAACGTCTTGGCAGACTGTCTCAGTCGGAGGGGTCAGGTGATACCCACGGAATGGACCCTCCACAAGGACGTGGGCAAGAGTCTTTGGGGTACTTGGGGTCAACCCACCATAGACCTCTTTGCCACCTCGTTGACCAAAAGGTTACCAATCTATTGCTCACCAGTCCTAGATACAGAAGCAATCCACATAGACGCTTTTCTACTGGATTGTTCTCATCTGGACTTATATGCATTCCCACCATTCAAGATAGTCAACAAGGTACTGCAGAAGTTCGCCTCTCACGAAGGGACAAGGTTGACGTTGGTTGATACCCTCTGGCCCGCGAGAGAGTGGTTCACCGAGGTACTTCAATGGCTGGTAGACATTCCAAGAAGTCTTCCTCTAAGGGTAGATCTCTTACGTCAGCCCCACGTAAAGATTGTTCATCTAAGCCTCCCCGCGCTTCGTCTGACTGCCTTCAGACTATCGAGAGACTCTCAAGAGCTCGAGGCTTTTCGAAGGAGGCAGCCAGTGCGATTGCGAGAGCTAGGAGAGCTTCTACCATCAGAGTATACCAGTCAAAGTGGGAAGTCTTTCGAGACTGGTGCAAGCCAGCATCTGTGTCCTCTTCCAGTACCTCTGTAGCCCAAATCGGAGATTTTCTTTTACATCTGAGAAATGTTCGCTCCCTCTCAGTTCCCACGATTAAGGGCTACAGGAGCATATTGGCTTCGGTCTTTCGTCATAGAGGCTTAGATCTTTCCAACAATAAAGATCTCCAAGATCTCCTTAAGTCTTTCGAGACCTCTAAGGAACGTCGTTTGGCAACTCCTGGATGGAACTTAGACGTGGTCCTAAGGTTCCTCATGTCAGACAGGTTTGAGCCATTACATTCAGCCTCCCTGAAGGATCTCACCCTCAAGACGCTTTTCCTAGTGTGCTTGGCTTCGGCTAAAAGGGTCAGTGAAATTCATGCCTTCAGTAAGAACATCGGCTTTTCTACAGAAAAAGCCACATGTTCACTTCAACTTGGTTTCCTGGGCAAAAATAAACTGCCTTCTCGTCCTTGGCCTAAGTCTTTTGATATACCTTGCCTGTCAGAGATCGTAGGCAACGAACTTGAAAGAGTACTGTGTCCAGTTAGAGCTCTTAAGTTCTACTTAGCTCGTACTAAGTCCTTACGAGGTGGATCTGAGGCATTATGGTGCTCAGTTAAGAAACCATCATTGCCTATGTCAAAGAATGCTTTGTCATATTTTATCAGATTTTTAATACGAGAGGCTCATTCTCACTTGAATGAAAAAGACCGATGCTTGCTTAAGGTTAAGACGCACGAAGTAAGAGCTATAGCAAATTCCGTGACCTTTAAGCAAAATAAATCTCTGCAAAGTATTATGGACGTGACCGTTTGGAGAAGCAAGTCGGTATTCGCGTCATTTTACTTAAAAGATGTCCAGACTCTTTACGAGGACTGCTACACACTGGGTCCATTCATTACAGCGAATGCAGTAGTGGGTAAGGGTTCTACCACTACATTCCCTTAATTCCAATATCCTTTTAATCTGCTCTTGAAATGTTTTTTAATTGGGTTGTACGGAAGGCTAAGAAGCCTTTCGCATCCTTTTTTGATTTGGCGGGTGGTCAAATGTCATTTCTTGAGAGCGCCCAGATTAGGGGTTTGATGAGGTCCTGTTGTATGGGTTGCAGCCCTTGATACTTCAGCTCCTGGGAGTCTTTCAGCATCTTAAGAGGATCGCTGGGCTTCGTGAGGAAGACAGACTAATATGGCAGAGTAATCGTCTAAGTCAACTTCCTTACCAGGTACCTATATATATTTGGGTTTTGTTATGATATAACTGTCAAAAACTCTAAGCATTTACGCTGTAAACTTAATTAACTCTGGTCTCTACCCACCACCATGGGTGTGAATCAGCTATTATATATTCACCGGCTAAGTTAAATATTTAAAAATGATATTTTAATTATAAAATAAATTTTTGAATATACTTACCCGGTGAATATATAAATTAAAGGCCCCCCCTTCCTCCCCGATAGAGACCCAGCGGGATGAGAAGAATTGGGTCTGTTTACATGTATATGCGGTATCTGGCCGATAGTTGGCGCTAGTGGGCACACCCGCAACCTTCATAGCGATCGCTCGCGAGTTTTTGTGTTTTTCTGTCGAGCCGCCGGAGGCTCAGCTATTATATATTCACCGGGTAAGTATATTCAAAAATTTATTTTATAATTAAAATATCATTTTATCAAGACCATATCAAATAAAACCACCAGAAAATAGTGTTAGATCAAAAATTACCAATGGGAAAACTTCATTCAAGATGTCTTCCATAAAATGAACGATAGTTTTTTCCTCCATTTTGCAATGGAATTTTCATGGTTTAATTGCCAAATATGAAGAGCTTAAGCTCCTCATTCATGAGCATTCCCCCATGATTATATGTTTACAGGAGAGCAAACTTGATCATAATACTCCGTGTCCTCGCGAATATATTAGTTATAGGACACCATATGACCACAGACTAGGGAGCCATGGCAGAACTCTCCAATACATTTGTTGAGATGTTTCCCAAAAATCTTTGTCTAATCATACACCTCTGCAGCAGTGGTTGTACAGATTGATATAGGGAGAAAATATACAATTTGCACTCTGTACTAGTCTCCAAATGATAACATTTCCTATGATATTTAGTAGAGGTGATTCAACAGCTCCCTCAACCTTTTCTTTAATTGGAGATTTAAATGGTAGACATCCTTTGTGTGGTGATGTTTTGGCAAACACAAGGGCCAGTATTATATCATCAATTGTGGAAGATTAGTATGTCGGACTCCTTAATACAGGAGAGCCCACACACTTTCATCTAGACAGGTACCTTGTCATGCATTGACCTATCAATTACAAGCTTTAATTGCTTTCTTGATTTTGATTGGAGGACAATAGATGGTTGACATACTAGTGATCATGCACCAGTCACTATAAACATCAACAATGGTCCACCTTTACAGAGATGGCCATGATAGAATCTTGACCAGGCGGACTGGGATAGATTTTGTGAGCTAAGCAAAATTGAAGGAAATGCAGAAAAGTTTAAAAGTGTTGATGATGCCATAGACTTACTGATTGGAACTCTTCATACAGCAGGAGTCAATTCCTAAAACAGCAGGATTATTCAAACGACTGCCAGTCCCCTGAAAATCGGGGGAAAAAATTAAGAAAAAGAAAATATGAAAAAAAAATTTGAAGAAAGGGCAACATTTGATTGTTTTATAATATCTAAGACATATACCAAATTTCAAAGCTATATTTCTAAAACTAAGGGAGAAGATAGAATTTAAAGGTTAATAAGTATAGTTTTGAGATACGGATGCTCAAAGTTTTTCTTTGCATTTTTACAATAACAATATTTTTAAATCATGATTATTATGAATTTTATGTTTCTTTTTGGAAATTGATAAACCAAAACAAAGTTATTTATTATTTCGCTGATATTACCCACTTCTGAACTCTTATTAGAGCGAATTTTCTTCTTTGGCTTTGTTAGCAAGATGTTGAAATTGTTTTTTCCTCTTTGGCATGATGATATTCTCGCCAAAACCGAGAAAAAGACGTAAAAACGAGTGGATGTCAGAGGTCAAACTCAAACGTGTACCCACTATGAGGTTTGTGCTACGACTGAAGGCCGAATGATGTAATTACCGTATACAGTAATACATTGTCTTGTGACTCATGGAATCTATACAGATGCCATTGCTCACAATTTTTTTCATATTAAAATGTAATAATTATCAAAATTTAAGATAACAGAAGAAATACTGCATTTTCTTGTAGGGAACAATGTTTTTGGTTTATTGAGTTACTTTTACTAATTACCCTGTAACTATGAAAGTAAGAGGAATTTTGACAAAATATTTTGTATACATATTCTTCGTTGCCTTATGAAGCTCAGTGAATGTTCTGAGGATTTTGTGTTTTTCTTCCTATACCCCCAAGTATTGGGATACCGCCCGGGCCCCTTAAATGTGTATTACAAATACAGGTAAGTATAATGATAATAGTAATCACACATGGAAGTAAATCATTATAATAATAATAATCAATCAGTTTTTGATGGGGATTGTAATCATGATTGCTTAACCCTTTTACCCCCAGGCTATTTGGAACTTTCCAACCCTTAACCCCCAGGGGTTATTTTTTTTCAAGCACATTTTGCAGTATATTTTTTTAAATTGCTCTAACAGCCTTAATTTTTGTCATAGAGAGGTCAGGTTGGTCTCATTCTCTTGGAAAATGCCTGAAGTTTCTCAAAAAAATTATCAAAAATATGCAAAAAAAAATGTAAATAGCAGTTTTTTGCAAGGACGTACCGGTACGTCCATGGGGGTAAAGGGATGAGTTTTGTGAAACGTACCAGTACGTCCTTTTGGGGGTAAAAGGGTTAAGACTAGGTACTTCTTCGGTCTCCTCCGAGTGCTACCCTAGTTCCATTCTAGGTCATTCAAGTTACATTTTCTGCTTCAACAACCCTCTCAGTCGTAGGCATAAGGTCAAAAGTCACTAGCCTGCTGACTGACTGGTAGGCAGAGCTTCTCCGCATCATCCGTTGGAAGTTATAACTACTTTAGTAATGAATCGATTCCCATTACTGGTTGTCATGAATTCCTACTCCTATTTAAAAGACTCAGATTTGTATAGATATGAAAAATACAAATTATTTTTAAAATTTCGGATTTTCCCCTCGTTTTATGCAGTATATAGAAATATATTCTAATTTCAGGTTTGATAATTGTTCCTTCTCGTGAGTTGGCAAAGCAAATAAAGGAGAACATTGATTACATTTTGAAATTTGTCGAAGCTGATGGGTTTCCTGAACTGAGAACGTGTCTTGCAATAGGGGGTGAGCCAGTCGCTGCAACCACTCAAGTAATTAAGAAGTAAGTTCCATTTTGGAAGTTTTCTAGATGAAGTTTCTTAAAGATGGGCTGTAATTCTACGTTAAAGCACAGTTCTCATTTCCCATGTTTTTTTTTTTTATAAAGTTTTTGCTGTTATTTCTTTGTTATAGTACTGTTTTGTATTTCAGTATTTTCACAGTACTATGTAATGTGTCATAGTATAGTAATTTAACCAGATCATGGTGCTATAAACTCATAAGGTTAGCAGGGAAGATATGATATGAAATGAAAGGTGAAAATTAGAGGAAGATGAAGTTAAATGAGTGGGATGCTACAAAGATAATTTACTTGTACACTGTGCACTGCAAAGTATTTGTAAACATATCTCTGTGATGGATTTTCTATCTTATTTCAAATGTATTTCATAATTCAGGAGTCTAGCAAGCTCATGGCATGTGATTTATACAAACATTTGTTGGAAATTTTAATGAGAATATTTTGATACTACCTGTAAGAATAACTGGTTTAACTTCAAATTTTTAAAAAAATGTTTAACCAATTATGGAAAATTTGATACAAATGCTTTTCTGTGACAGAATTATACTTTGGGCAGCACTTTATCTGACATTTGTTCCGACACTAAATACAAACCCTTTTGCTCACACACACATCTGTGTTCTGTCATCACTTTTTACTTTTGGCTCGGTGGAGAGTGGACATTCGTCTCTCTCCAACACCATTCCATTTTTGACTGGCCTTTGACAAATTTATTCTTTTAGTTTTTGGTAATTTTTGCAGATGTCAGTGTTATTTCAGAAACGGCATAGTGTCGGGTTTTCCTTGAGGACTGAAAACCTTTTCTTATGATATCTTACCCTTTGATGCTGGACAACCCTTAAGCTGGAGTCCCTCTCTTTCCCTAGAGTACCGGCTCGTTCCTCCTCTACTCGGGTGTCGTTCTCCGTGTGTATGCACCTTCACCGTATGAAGTAGATGCTTCTTGCACCTTGTGAGTTCAAGGGCAGGAAGGCCATTTGCTGGCAACCCAGAGCTCTACTTCCGTCTCGCTCCTCTTTGCGGATGATGCTGCACTCCCACTTTCTGCGATGGCAGCCGGCGGAGAGAGTGCAAAGTCTGAAGCATGTTCCTGCACCTCTCGGGAGATAACCATCCTGTTCGCAAGTCAGGTTTTCTCCCGAGTGGTTTTCTTCAGCGCTAACGAAGTCACTCTCCATCGTTTGGCTAATGAAGCCAGCATAAGGTGTGAAAAGTCGGAAGCATGTTCCTTGCTCTCTCAGATGACACCTTTCCCCACCTCCCCTCTGGTTAACCTAGTAAGGAGATCACTGAACAAAGAATGGCATCCAGGCTTGTCAATGACCCTCTTAGCTCTAAGGTGTCACCAGGCAGAATGGTTTCTGAACCTTCTACATCTGTTCTGAAAAGTGCCAAGGGACCCCTCTACCCGTCACGATCTTCGAAGGCAACCACATAAGAAGAGGAGACAAAGTTTTTTTGCAATCAGTTGCAGAAAAATAACTGGTTACCCCTGGGAATAATCAACTGAAGTCTACCAGGTAGCCTTCTGTGGTGCAGGTAATGGAAGGGTATCGCCTCTTGACGTCTCTACTCCAGTGATAGCCGAGTCCCTTCGACTCTTCGTGGAGGAGACTCCCCCTCTGTCTCGATGATCAAAGGGTTCTACTCAGCTTTGAGCCTAGCCTTTGACGGGTAAGGGGTTTCCTTTTCATTGGATTTGTCTATCCTCATTCGGAGACTCCAACTTACCCTCAGCCAAAAGTTAGACTGCCTACGTGGAACATGGTCAGCTTATTAGTTCTTCACCTGACACTTGGGACAACCTTCTTTTTCGCCCTACCCCTGGCTAGAAAAATTAATGAATGACACGCTCTTTCTTATGACATCAGCGTTTCCCATTCCAGGGTTGGGAACAGGTAAAACTCGACTTCGTTGCTGAGTGTGTCTTGAGACTCAAATTCTGGCTGCAACGGATCCTAAATTTGAGCTCTCCTGAATTGGGAGTCTTTGTTGTGTAACCAATGATCCAGATCAGCTGCTACTGGGTTCAATGAGGAGCTTGAGGTGCTTCCTCTAAAGAACTACAGGAGCTCACCCCCAAGTGGCAGCACTCTTCCTCAGCCCGGGAAAGGTAAAGAGAAGGATCACCGAGATCACGATCTCTGTATGGATTCGCAAGGTCATAGACCGGGCATTGACTCCTGAGCCTTATCCACAGACAAGGAGACTTAGAGCTCATGATGTTAGGGGCATAAGTACATCCCTAGTGTGTAAGGAGAACTACATCGCAGAGCAGGTCCTACAAGCGGGTGTGTTGAAGCATCAAATGACCTTCACCATCCACTACCTGCAAGACGTGAAGCCACAGGAACATGAAGACATTTTCCAATTGACCCTGTGGTGGCTACACAACAAAGGGTTTAAACACCTCGGGCTCCTTGATTGTCAAGTTGCATATGGTGGATGGCAGAGGTTACTTGGGATTAAGGCTGGGATGAATGATAAGAATGACTGGCTCTTTCTTGCTTTCATCTTTCCTCTCTGGAGGAACAGCATCTACGGTACTCTGCATGCTGGCTTCTTCTGTTTGCAGGCAAAACCATTTCCCTTGTGTAACCTGGTATAGAGATATACAATATACTTGTTGCATCCCCATACCCCCTGGTTAGATGGGATTGGGTAACGTCTAGGATGGGTTCAAAGATTCCTACGTTTCTGAAGATTCCTACCTAGACTAGTCACACTGCTAGTAGCTCAAAATCACACAGATTGCTGAGGGTGCTAAAGCTTCCTATTGCATATAGGTTTTAGCAAGGTGTCAGGGTTTTCTCCCTTATACGTGCGGAGCACGAAGGGGGGAAAAATCCCTGGTGAAAAGCTAGTCAGTTGGTTAGGACTGTCACCCACCTTAGAGGTCAGTCTTCCTCAATAAAGAGTGAAAGGATTATATTTAGTGTCGGAACAAATGAAAAATTTAAAGTAATTTGTATTTTTCCTAACGATACAAACCTTGAACTCTTTATACAAATTTGCCCTGCCATCACCTATCCTCCAGTAAGTCCTGCCTGTAGGCAAAAGTGACGATAGAACACATTGTGTGAGCAGGGTAGCCTGTACTACCCACCCCCGCTAACTAACGGTGGGGTAGTTACACATCACTAAAAGTCTTTTGACTAGTCTTCCAGATTTTTTGAAAGTATATTCCCTAATAAAGAGCTCAAAATTTGTATCGTTTGGAAAAATGCAAAATACTTTAAATTTGTCTTTTTCTTTTTTGCATTACAGAGGTGTACACATCATGGTTTGTACTCCTGGGAGACTGATTGATATGCTGGACAAGAAAATGGTACTATTAGATGTGTGCAGGTGAGTTTCAGTGGACTTTATGTATATAATAATTATTTCTGGATAAAATTATTTCTAAAGAGTATTCAAGCACACTTTCAAAGTTATATCTATTTGTTATTGAACTTACCAAAATGTTAAGTTTTCAAAATTCTGAAATTTTACTCTCTTGAATTAGAATATTATATATTTTTCCAAGCCTTCTCCAGCTTACTTTTAAAATATGAGATTTATTTTGATTATGAAACAATGCAACCACTTTACTTGCTAATCTAGTTTTGCTCATTTTTTTATCATGGGAAAAACAGTTTGTAAATATCAGTGAAATGATTTTTTCATTAATCTGATCAGGTACCTAGTAATGGATGAAGCTGACAGGATGATAGATATGGGCTTTGAAGAAGATGTCCGAACAATTTACTCATATTTCAAGGCTCAGAGACAGACTCTCTTGTTCTCTGCTACTATGCCAAAGAAAATACAAAATTTTGCAAGGTCAGCACTTGTTAAACCTGTGACGGTTAACGTTGGACGTGCTGGAGCAGCATCTATGTGTGTTACACAAGAAGTTGATTATGTAAAGCAGGTAAGATAGCCGGGTTGACGGTAATATATTGTATGAAAAATATGAGAATTTGGTTTTATATCCTCAAGAATAACATCATAGAGATTTTTGTTTTGTAAATAATAACAATACTGTATTTGAAATTCAGGAGCTTATTGGCATGTTTTAATTTATATTTTTTTGAGTTTGTTTAGTGTTACTTTAATTTGTATGTATTTTTTACTTGCAAGATTAGTGATACTACAATATCTCCTTGACGAGATATTTGAGTACTTCAGCATATAATAAAGTTTTGGTGTTAGACTTTAAAGTAATTTTTCATCAGTCATGATGTGATGTGAATTAATTCATTCTTACAGGAAGCAAAGGTTACTCACATTTTGACCTGTTTGAACAAAACATCGCCTCCTGTGCTCATTTTTGCGGAGAAAAAACAAGATGTGGACCTTATTCAAGAGTATTTACTACTTAAGGGTGTTACTGCAGCTGCAATCCATGGAGGAAAAGACCAAGAAGAGAGATCTGCTGCAGTTCAGGCTTTTCAGGTACGGATAATTGTTTTTATATACCTTGTGAGTAATTTAAGAAAGCATTTGGAAAAAGCATTTATAATCTATAGTTGTAATCTTATTCCTAATTTATAATTCTCGAGTGAGAGTGAGATGAGACAGGGATGAGTGATTTTGTTATGGGTGTTCAGTTTGTTTGTTGATGGAATTGTAAGGGAGGTGAATGCTTGAGTGCTTGGTTGAGGATTGTAACAGATAGATGAAAGTGATCATGAGTGGTAGATGAATCATTATTTTTTGAGGATGATACTGTATTGATTGCAAACTCGGAGGAGAAGTTGGGTCGATTAGAGTTTGGAAGGTTATGTGACAGAAGGAAGTTGAGAGTTAATGCAGGTAAAAGTAAGGTTATGAGATGCACAAGAAGGGAGGGTGATGCTAGATTGAATATCATGTTGAAAGGAGAGTTACTTGAGGAAGTAGATCAGTTTAAGTACTTGGGGTCTGTATGGGCTGCAAATGTTGGAGTGTAAGCAGATGTACGTCAGGGAGTGAATGAAGGATGTAAAGTTTTGGGGGCAGTGATGGAAGTGGTGAAGAATAGAGGTCAGGAATGAATGTACAAAGAGTTCTATATGAGAAAGTGATAGTACCAACTGTAATGTATGGATCAAAGTTGTGGGGGATGGAAGTGACGGAGAGACAGAAATTAAATGTGTTCGAGATGAAGTGCTTGAGGAATATGGTCGGTGTATCTCAGTTAGATAGAGTTATTAACAAAGTAGTGAGGGTGAGAGTGGGTGTAAAAAATCAATTAGCAGCTAGAGGGGATATGAATGTATTTAGGGGGTTTGGCCATATAGAGAGAATGTATAATGGCTCTCTGCTAAAGAAGATGATGAATGCAAGAGTTGATGAGAGCAGTACGAGAGGAAGGCAAAGGTCTGTCTGTCTGGATGGAGTTAAGAAAGTTCTGGGTAATTGAAGGATAGTTGTGAGAGAGGCAAAAGAGCATGCTAGAAATAGGAATGAATGGGGAACAATTATGACGCAGATCCGATAGGCCCTGCTGCTTCCTTGGTAATCGCTGAGGTAGCGACAATAGAGGATTCAGCATATGAAGCTTCATTGTATTGGATAACAGAGGAGGGTGGGTTATGGCACTCTAGATTTACCAAGCAAACTCGGCTGAATCCTTCGTTAGGCTGGGAGGAATGAAGACAGGAGAAACCCCCTTTTGTTCTTTTTTATGTTAGCTACCCCCAAAAATTGGTGTAAGTCCCGTGGTAGATAGATAGATAGATAGAATTGTCAAAAAGATTCCTGCCTGTAATGCTATAAGGTAAGGCTTTCCCTGCCCATCTTTTAGGAGAGCAGAAAATAGATTTGTTTTTTAGATAAAGTTTAATGGTATGTAAATAAGTGGTTGACATTTAAAGATAGTAAGAAGCTGCTCAAGATTTATTTATTTCGGTAAGTCTTACACAGCATTCATTGTGCTATTCATTTTGCAAGTGCAGCTTAGTTGACAAACAGAAAAATGTGGAATTATATGACTAACTTTCCTATTTAATACCTTGAGAATTACTTCTACACTAAGTGGCCACTAGAGACCCCCAGATTCTGGAAACCATCATTTACATTTTGTCAGCTGCTATGTTGATGTTTCATTTGATGGTGCTTCTTTATTTACAGCATTTTTTCAAGGCCTGGAAAGATTAATGTCTTAACAGATCAGTTGAGCAAGAAAAATCAGCTCGTTCCCACTGAATTATTTTTTCATCCTCAAATAAATCAACAGTTGTGGAAGAAATTTGGAAAACCTCAGGTGGCCTTGTTTGCCACGTATGTCCATCGAAAGACAGAAACAGTTTGTTCCTCAGTACCAAACCCCCAGGCCTGGGAAGTGGATGCCACGCTGCAAGACTGGTAGTGTTCAGGCATAGATTTTATGTATTTCCTCCTTTTGTCATGATAAAAAGTTTGATCAATAGATTTATACATTCAAGAAATGTAGGGATGATGATCATAACATCGCAAACATCTGGTCTCTACTAGCAGATCGGCCTTATATTCTACCTACAAGGAGGTATCTTTTCAAACAACCCCATGGGCATCTAATACAACAAAATCTCCTTATTTTTTAGCCAACTGGTTGCTGACTTCAGTTTGCTTGGGACAAAAGAATTCCCAAAACATCATAGACTTTATAATTGCTTGTAAGAGAAGGTCCACTGTTTCTCCTTACCAATGACATAAGGCTCTGTTCTTTAATGAGTATAATTCTAGTGATTTTTAGCTAGCAACACCTCTAAACAATATCAGGTTTTTTGTTTCCTCAGATATGCCAAAGGCTCTTTTGTTGCAATTATCAAGGATTATATATCTATGTTAGCTCTAGTGCTACAGAAAATATATATGGATCTTGCCAACAAAACAGTCATTTAGGATGTTATCAGAACCTTCGGTATCAAGGCTCCACCTTTGTGGAATTCCGACTTCTGGAATTGGGACGTATTGTAGTCATGAAGTTCCTGTTGGGTCCTCAGTTCAAGTGAATAGAATCAGCTGGGTTCAGATATCTTTTCTTGAAGATCCTCTTTTTAGTAGCCTTTGCTTAAGCCAAGAGGTTTAGTGAATTACAAGCGGAGTAATTCTTTCTCTATTACCAGCTTTTAGAGGAATATTAACTCAAAAGGTAAGTTGTTCCGTAACCGAAATACAAACCACGCTATTTACACGGTTTACCTTTTAGCGCAGCTGAAATGGCGAGCCATTAGAATTTAACGAGGGTGTATTACCCCCGCGCTAGTTAGCGGGGGGGTAGGGGAGTGGTAGCTAGCTACCCCTCCCCTCCCTCACACACAGATGAATGCTCACTTTCACTTTTGGCTCGGACTGTGACAGATGTCTCTGTCTTGGTCCTCTCTTGGCAGCCATTGTTTGTTTTGTCTTTACTTAATCGCTTACTTTTCATTTACTCAATATATATGTAAACATGTTTTCATGTTTGTATACATATTTGAGTATAAAAATCAGTAAGTTTCCTTTTCAGATTTGTGTGTGTAGTGTACTTCTACGTGGTGTCCTCGGCAGTTGGCCGCCACGGCGTTATGGGTGGCGATCGAGTTTGACTTATGTCTTTCTCTCTCTCTCTCTCTCTTGAGGTCGTTCACCCTTTTACTACGTGTTACTACGCCCTTGTAGCTTCCTTTCCGTGTGGGGGGGTTGCTACGCCGTACGTTTGTCTCAATTAGTTTATGAATCTAATTGTATTTGTTGATTTTTCAGCTTTGTAGAACGATTCCTTTCGGGGTTTTTGTTCTTTCTTTAGTGTTCATTCATTTTTAAATTACATAATTACATAGTTACATAATTATAATTGTTATAATTCTGTTTTGGTTACAGCTCTCCTTCCGTGAGTGTAAGTGGTTGTGAGGGCACGTGCCTGTTGTGTAATTCTTGTTTCCTTTCCCTCGGGATTCCTCTTCGGAGCCTTCCCGGGGGAATGAATGTGTACTAATGTTTTTTTTTGTTTTATTTTTTTACAGTTACCAATCTAGTTCGTTTCTGTAATATGGCAACGGTGTGAGCTGTCTTGTTGAGTCCTGGGGATTCGGCTGTTGCTGCCTCCCCCCTTGTGTTTTTGTCAGGGGCGTGTCTCCTTCTACTGGAAGTACTCCCGTGACGACGGACAGCTCTCCAGTTCATTTTAGAACTCTCAGGAGGCTTGCCTCCTTGGGCAGGTAACTTTCCTTCCGAGGGAAGTTTTTCCTGTCCAGGCTTGAGTTTTTCCCCTTATGGAGGGTTCTCCTCTTGCCTTTTTTTCGTGCGACTATGCTCTTGGTGCTGAGCGGTCACACCTGCAGTTTCGCTCAAGGGGCTGGGCAACTGCAGGAGCTCCTCTTCGGAGGATTGCTCCTTTTAGGTCACTGCTGACCAGTCTCTTCTACGAAGTGTTTCTCTTTCGTTCGCGAGAGAGTACACTCATAGAGACTCCTCTTCGGAGGTTTCTTCTGTTGCTGTTGCTGTTGGCCTCCCTCGCCGTAAGGCCCACCGTCCGCCTCGTCGTAAGGGCCTCTCATCTCTCTATAAGGGTGCTTGAGGCGCCTTTTTGAATCTCCGTTTGCAGCCTACAACTCCTTTTTCTCGATCTTCCGCCTTGGTGCAAATGGACAGCAGTCTGATCTCGTCTTCCGACGGGCAACGGTCTTCCCGACGGACAACGGTCTTCCTGACGGACAGCGGTCTTCCGACGGACATCAGTCTCCCGACGGACAACGATCCCCTCGGGGCAAAGGGTTGCCTCCCACGGGGGTTCTTCCCTTGCATGTCAGGGTTTCCCTGTGCGCCCTTCTGCTGTGTTCTCTCCTGCTCCTGCTCAGTGTTAACGCACAGGCGCTCTTTTGCTCATCAGCGCTCTCCTGTTCGTCAGCGCTTTCATGATGATCATCCCTGCTGTTCCTGTTGGTTCCTGTTACGCGCCCTGTGCGCCCACGTTCGCCCTCGCGATCTAGAACTTAGGTTCAGGTCGGGGTCAAGGACTCTTCTTCTATACGCAGGCTTCCACGCGTAGCCTTCTGCTCGTCAGCGATCATCAGCTCGTCAGCGATCATCAGCTCGCCAGCGACCATCAGCTCGCCAGCGATCACCTGTCTCTCGGCGATCTCCGGATCGCCCGCGTGTGTTACAGCCGGCACGCCAACGTTCTCCAACTCTTCTGAAGGAACATGGTTCGCCAGCTACTAGCTCACCTGCGCATGCTGATCGCCATCGCGCGACCCTCAACTGCGGATGCTGATCGCCATCGCGCGACCCTCAACTGCGGATGCTGATCGCCATCGCGCGACCCTCAACTGCGGATGCTGATCGCCATCGCGCGACCCTCAACTGCATATGCTGATCGCCATCGCGCGACCCTCAACTGCATATGCTGATCGCCATCGCGCGACCCTCAACTGCGGATGCTGATCGCCATCGCGCGACCCTCAACTGCGGATGCTGATCGCCATCGCGCGACCCTTAACTGCGGATGCTGATCGCCATCGCGCGACCCTGCGCATGCTGATAGACATCGCGCGATCGCCCACCTGCAGAGGCTGCTCGCCATCGCGCGACCGCCCATCTGCGCATGCTGATCACCATCGCGCGATCGCCCTCCTGCACATGCTGCTCGCGATCGCTCACCTTCGCATATTGCTCGCCAACGCACGATCGCTCACCTGCGCATGCTGCTCGACCATCGCGTCGGCATAACACAACGCGCCATCGCCAACCTGCGCGTTAGCGCTCACCAGCTTACCACCGATCGCTTGTTGATCCATATCGCCAGCGGTCTTCCTCGCCCACGCGGCAGCGCGTTTCCTCGCCATCGCGCTAACGCTTGCGTTTGCCGCCTCGGACTCGCGCTCATCCACCTGCCCACCCTCACGACCGCTCGCCTGCGCGACCGCTCGCCTGCGCGACCGCTCGCCTGCGCGCCCGCTCGCCCGCGCGACCGCTCGCCTGCGCGCCCGCGCGACCGCTCGCCCGCTCGCCCGCGCGACCATTCGCCTGCGCGCCCACACGCCCACGTGCCTGCACGTCTACGCTCATGCGCGTCCGCGCCCATGCTATCCAATGTTCGCCCACGCGCGAACCATCGGTTTTCCATCGCGCGGACGGATGGTGTTCCGTCGCGCGAACCTACAGTGTTTCTTCGCACAAACGTCGGCTTTTTTCTTGCAGTATCCTTTGCTCATCTGTGGGTTATCGCTCGCCGACCACCAGCTCTCGCCCTTCCTACCACGCTCGGCCTCCTTCTGCGCTCCTTCGCTCACCTTCGTTTGCGTTACCGCGCATGGGCGCTTCCACGTTCGCCCACGCGAAAATCTTTGAATTACCGTCGCGCGAGCTCCAGGGCGATTGCGACCACGATTCCCAATGGGGTTTTCGCAGCATGGCCAGCCTGGCGAGTTCTTCTGGAGCGTATTTCCAGAACACGGCCTCACCCCGTAAACGCAGAGCATGGCACTTGCAAGAATAGGAGAAACTTAAGGGAGATCTGAGCAACACTCCTCTTTCCTGAACCTGGTTAGCCCTTCCCCGTCATTCCCTGGAAGGATTTTTGGCGGGGGGGCTTTCCGTTCGAGATTTCTCCATCGGACAAGGGGTGACTGCTTACCCCTTCCTCTGGGAGCTTACCAGGTTCTTTCCCTCCTCGGTTATGGCCCGAGGTTTGGTTCAAGGAAGCTACAGGAAGAGCATGGGTACTTTCCTCCTCTCGAGCTCAGGCACCTTGGCCTTTCGTCGTTAAGTATCTAACTTGCGGACAAGCTCGATGTTGTACCATCTGGACGCGCTGACTGAGGGCTTCCTTCGGGTGTCTCATCTGTGGAGGTCGACGACCTCAGACACCCTTCCATTCTTGAGAAGAGTTTGTTTGTGCCCAAGGACAGAGACTTAGACAGCGGCTGTGCGGAGGAAATCGACTTCCGTTTTCACTCCTCCAAGGCGCTTTCTTCCAGACTCTGCAGGGCTCCAGTGCCCTTTTCTTTCAATCACGTCGGCCTAAGTTATCGGCTACGACAACTGGGACAAGGTGTCCAATTGCAGTTTCCTCCTGTCAGGAACAGATGGCACGGGAGACTCCCCTGGGGGGGCATAGTCCTAAAAGGAGGTCACGAACTCTAGGATTGCAGGTTTTTCTCTGGGAGGATGCTTAAGGTTACTCATCCGAATGACAGCTTCCCGATGCCCATTCCCGCACAATCTCTGTGATCAGCCAAGGATATCGCGCCTGCCGTCTCTGTCAGCGAATTCAGTGTCTCTGAACCTCTATGCCATAGCGTCAGCAGAGTTGCCCGGTTGGGCAGAATGATCCATACCTTAGGCGAAGGTCTTCCTTAGGATCATTGACGGCTTCACCCCCGGCCTCCTCAGTCGATCCTTTCTTGTAAGAAAGGATCTGAGAGGGGATGTCCTTAGTCGACCTCTCAGCCCTGATCAAGTTTGTCGAACAAACTTCGGCCAGCGTAGACCAGCAGAATCGATCAGACTGGTAACGAGGCGACAGGACTCCTTAAACCCTGGATCGGAAGGACGGGTACTTTCAGTTTCCATTCCATCCATCTTCCAGGGTGCTCGTCGAATTCAGCCTAGACTGCAAGTATTCCTGCTTATGATGCAGTGTGGCTATCCCGCCGTGGCATAGCAGGTTTGTTTCCCCAGAGAACTCTCCCTGCCTTCCTCTTGGCCGCTCAGGTGCAGGCTTCCGCCTCCTCTGCTGTTTGGAGGGCTGGTCAACTCCGGTAGGCTCGGGTTCGACCTTCTTCAGCGCCGGGACAAGCTTCCGGATGCTTACCATGAGTGTGGGCTCATGGTATTTTGCTTGGAGCCTTCTCTTCCTCTGCCTCAACATCTGGAGTATCTGGCCATGATATTGAGTCAACGGCCTTACCACGTTGGAAACCCCGCTTCTCGTCCGTCCAGCGAGGTTAAGTAACGTCGGTACTTGGATGGGTGACCACCTGGGGACGCCAGATTCTGTTACCACATCCTCCGAGCCTTCCTTTCGGTTGACTGTGGCAAGACTGAGGAGAGTCGCAGTACCTGTTCTCAGTCAAGCAGAGCTTTCAGCCCTATCTTGGAACGTTTCCTAGTTCTCCTTTCCTCATTGACCCGTCTATAGTCCGAACGGTCGCCTCAGGATAAGTTCCATGTCGGGCGATCCAAGTTCCGGTGGCTTCAGGCAATGTTTAACCGGACTTCCTGGCACCTATGGGACCAGCGGAACTATTAGACCTGCAATGGGTGTTGACCTATGGAGCCTCTTGATGGTAGTGGATATTCTCGTCCTTTCCCCACATTCTTGATGCTGTTCTCGGACTCGTCAAAGGAAAGGGGGGGGGGGGGGGGCATGTTCCGGTCCAGGCCTATGGTCAAGACCTGAAGGATACCTCTCCATCATTCAGGCAGGCTTAGGGGCCTTTGTCTGGCCCCTCTACAGATCCTACAGCTCCTGCCGAGTCGCCCCGTGCGCGTCGACTTCATGATTCTGGCGTATTCTAACCAGCAGGGGACGCATTTTCACACCTTCACATCTTGCAGTAGAGATACCGGGATGATTGAGATTCTCTCAATACCACCATCGGCTCTCTCATTCCAGGCAGGGGAATGTTCTCTCAGACTATCCGAGCAGAGCCTCGTAGAGAGAGTGTACCGGGGGTCTTTGACCTTGGGTAACCAGCAAGCACTGGTCTGGGGGACCTGATTGCGACAGCTTGGAACCTCAAGCTTCCGCTATTCTTCCCCCCAGTCTCAGACCCCGAGACTCTGGCAAGATGCATTCCGGTGATGGTGGGACAACTTCGACGCCTGCGTCTTCCCTCCCTTTTGTCTGTGGACAATGGGTCTCAACAAGACCAGGTTGTCTGTCAACCTTTCAATGGGAGAGCTCCACTGGGACTATGCGCAGAACGGTTTCTGGACCCTCTGCATCCCCTGACGGAACTCCCGGGAGAGCTTCTCCCACGGCGCAGACTACTCAAGCAACCACACTGTGACATCTCTCCCGAACTGGGGCGTCGCTTCAGCTTCATGCCTGGAGACACTACGCCTCCTCCTCAAGAAGAGACAACCCGCTACAGTCGCGGTACGGAGGTCGCGTCATCTGCGATAGTCATCCACAGGGGTCTCCCAGGCAAAGTGAAGAGTCTAAGGTGGTTGGTGCCGTGGGAGATATACCTCTTCCCTTGAGGCCTCTTCTCCAGCAATAACGGTCTTATTGCCTTTCGGCGGGAGGAAACTCCTTTCCGCTCTCGGCAATGAAGCCTGTCGCTCAGCCTTTCCCTGACCTTCAGGCTTAAAGGAATAACTTTTTCCTGCCCGCTGGATCTATCCTCGCTCATGCGAAGCTACGATCGTCCCTGCCCTAGTCGGAGGAAGACCTCCAACTTGGAGCATGGCTCGGACTTTTAGTCCTTTAAGAGATCTTCTCAAGACCCTGTACGACAGGCCTCGGATTGTATTCCGCCTTGGGTCTCCTGCTCACTCTGGCCACGGCCAGTGTGTAAGCAATCTTCTTGGTCTCTTACGACTCCCCCCTTTCTAAGGAAGAGGGGAAGGCAACATTCAGGCTCGCTCCTGAGTTGTTGGCTAGACTCAGAATCTGGGGGTCCCGGCCCTTCGGTCCGATTCATTCAAGATTTCGAGTCTCCTTTCTGTATCTGATGTCCCAAGACCTTCTCTTTCTTGCCAGTAAAGGAATCGAGAGGTTAGCGCTGGGAACAGCTGCAGTTTGTCCTCAGTTGCAGCCGTTTTGGGAGCACAAGGAGGACATGGGGGAGAGTCACCAGTATACCTCTTCAGCCCGGACTCAAGGACATTCATCTCGACCTGTCTCCAGACCCTCCCCCATCACGTCGCCCTACAGCACGATGTTGGATACACCGCAACGTCCCTCGCCTTCGAGTAATACTACTCTGTGACGCAGGTGCTACAAGCTGGAGTCTGGAAGCGTCTAATGACCTTCGCAGCCCGCTTCCTGCAGGGCGTGACCCACAGGAGTCTCGATACGTTTTCTATCGCTCTGTGGTGGCTACACAACAGCTGGTCTAACCTCAGGCTCCTTTTTGGACAGGTAGCAGAAGGTTGAGGGCATTGTTATCAGGTTTTAGTCTGCATGAACGAAAGAAGTATGGCTGGCCTTTACTTCTTTCTTCATCATCCCCTCTACGGGGAAGCAGCATCCTGGTCTCTGCATAGCTGACCTCGAACCTCTGCAGGTAAACCATGCTTCCTTGTGTTCCGAGTATTGAGTCAATACTGTCGCGTCCCCCATACCCTGACGAGGTGGTATTGGGAACGTCCTAACCCAGAGTTCCTTCTGGAACTCCAGGTCAACTGCCTAGGACGGGTCACACTTCTTCCTTCACACACAAGCTTACGTAGGCCACATGGTTCCTTGCGAAGCAAGGAACTCGTGAGGTGCAGGGACTCCTTTTATCGAGTGCTACTCACTCGGATTCTGAGTCCCCTGGTAAAGCCAAAGCCAGTATGGCTGGGGACTTTCCACCCTACCTAAGGGGTAAGTCACCCTGTGTAAATAGCGTGGTTTGTATTTCGGTTACGGAACAAATGACAAATTCGAAGATAATTTGTATTTTTCCTAACCATACAAACCTTAGCTATTTACACACGTTTGCCCGCCAGCCCTGTCCCCCAAGACAAGTCCTACCTCTAAGTGAAAGTGAGCATTCATCTGTGTGTGAGGGAGGGGAGGGGTAGCTAGCTACCACTCCCCTACCCCCCCGCTAACTAGCGCGGGGGTAATACACCCTCGTTAAATTCTAATGGCTCGCCATTTCAGCTGCGCTAAAAGGTAAACCCTGTGTAAATAGCTAAGGTTTGTATGGTTAGGAAAAATACAAATTATCTTCGAATTTGTCATATTCTCCCTAGTTTTTCATTCTTTCCCTTTAGTTTCTTTTTTTTTTTTAGGCTGGCTACCTTCCAAAATTGGGGGACATGCCATGTTAGATAGATAGATAGATTCCCTAGATGTTTGGGTAATAATGAAAAAGTATTAAGAAAAGTATCTCAATCCAGTTAGATCATTGACAGAATACTTAAAGAGACCAGCTCCCTTAGATAAAAATTTCAAGATTCCTTTTTGTGAACCTAAAGGTAATTTTTGCCCCATGTCAAAATGCTACAGTATATCCTTATTATATAGAATTTAATAATAAAGTAACTATAGTTTTGAAGATTATTCTTTTTACCCTTTCCCTCCTGAAAGATAATGAGTGCATGCTGATAGAATAGTAACTCAGTTTTGCTTCCTCATATTTGAAGGAAGTTCAAGGTGTATAACTCATGTTTGTTAGATCCCATTTCTTAAAGACCTTTTAGATTAAGCAAATAATTTCTAAATTACTTAGGTTTTTGTTTTGCATACAGTAGTTTATTTCTATTAGCTGATGGAGTTATGGATTTAGTTAAAGTACTCAAGGGTGGTTGATATCTTTAAAGAGAGACGTTTGAATCTGGTACTGGTAGATGGTTGTCCTCATGTTAGGGGTAATACTCTTAAGGTAAAGGAAGTCTTCGGGTTTGCAAGTATTCTCACCATTTTCATGGGAAAAGAGGAAAAGCTACGAAGCCTCTACAAATCTCAAATTGCATCAAGACAAGTTGTCTTATTGTTAAATCTGGTGGAAGAGTCTCACATGATATTTTTGGATTGATCTCTTATCTTCACAATGGATTTCTATGACAGATTTAAGAAGGTGGCCATTTAGTGTAGGAGTATTTCACGAGGTAGTATACATGGCAGCAGATCGATCCCCGCCCAGGACCGTGAGTTTAAGCTGTTTACTGGGGAGGTCACTGCTGTGGTTGGGCAACACAGTGGGGGGTTGGGCTTGCCCGGCTGATGTTCTGGTGAGCATCTATTCTGATGAAACTAGAACTGAAACCAAACAATTTAACTTTGTATAACTTGGAGATTGTCAACTAGGCTCCACTTTCAAAATGCATAGCACAGTAAATATCAAATAAGTATTGAAATCATAGATTTTATTTTAGAATTATTTTTTTTACAAAATCTGTTCTTAGGGAACTGTTCAATTATAAAATTGTAGGAAAAAGTATACAATTTTCAAACATGTTACTGAAGTACAGCACTGTACTGTAAATATAATTTAGTTTTTGTATGTCTTTTTTTCTTTACAGAGAGGTGATAAGGATGTTCTTGTAGCTACAGATGTTGCATCGAAAGGTCTAGATTTTCCTGGGATTCAGCATGTCATTAACTATGATATGCCTGATGATATTGAGAATTACGTCCATCGAATTGGACGTACAGGCAGATCAGGGCAACTAGGAGTAGCTACGACATTCATTAACAAAGCTAATGACGAGTCTGTATTGTTAGATCTGAAACATTTGCTTATTGAAGCTAATCAAAAGGTAATGTTAAATATGAGAGTTGACATCAGTAGTCTTGAAACTGTGAATTTTCTTTTTCTAGTACTGAATTTTTTTTTATGGGACTTTTTACCTTGGAAGTCTCAGGCCACTTACAAACAAAGCCAAAAAGTAGCAACAGAACTTTTCAAGAATTATCAAAAGAAATACTTCATAAGCACTTTGATGACTAACCTCGTTATGCAGAAAGATGGCAATGTTTGAATGTTGATAAGTTCTTAGGAGAAAATTGAATACCATTCCAGGGTTAGAACAGTTAAAAAAAGTTAGTATGATAAAAATGGAGGGGACCACAAGGTAAAAAGAGGATCATTGTCCACATACAAAAATCTATTATAGTATTTAAGATCTAAATTTTAAATACAAACCTTTTTGTTTGTCATAAAATAATCTTTTGAAATTTATGAAATACAGTATCTTGTATTGTTCAGTATACGCTTTGTTGGTTATATCACATTAAAAGATTTTAATGATGGAATGTGTAAATTTTATTAGTAGCAGCCATTTTTTTAAATACAGGTGGAGATGTAATTTTCCTTATATCTAATGAAGTAAAATATAATCTTATATAAATTTATCTGCATGAAATACAGGTCCATCATACATTATCTTCAAGGAGAAGGACACTCCAAAATCAAACCATTGTTCTCTAGTCTTGGGTAGTGTCATAGCCTCTGTACATGGTCTTCCACTGTCTTGTAATAGAGTTCTCTTGCTTGAGGGTACACTCGGGCACACTATTCTATTTAATTTCTCTTCTTCTTGTTTTGTTAAAGTTTATATAGTTTATATAGGCGATATTTATTTTGATGTTACTCTTCTCAAAATATTTTATTTTTCCTTTTTTCCTTTCCTCACTGGGCTATTTTCCCTGTTGGAGCTCCTGGGCTTATAGCATCCTGCTTTTCCAACTAGGGTTGTATCTTAGCAAGTATTAATAGTAAAAATGATAATAATACATGAATTCTTACTGTGTAGGTTAATTTTTTATGAATATTAAATCTCCTCTTTCAGGTCCCTGCCTTCCTGATTATGTTAGGCAATGGGGAAGAAGATTTGTTGATGTCTTTGGAAGCCTCCAATGTCGATGAGCGAGGATGTTCATATTGTGGTGGCTTGGGTCATAGAATTACTGCTTGTCCACGTTTGGAAGCCATGCAGAACAAGCAAGCTGCAGGAATTGGGCGCAAAGATTATCTCGCTGCTAATGCAGCGGATTACTAGTACTACCCAGTACTTTTATTTGTCAATCTTTATATATCTAGCTTATGTGGCAGGAGGGGTTTAATTTCTATTTTTAATATATTTAGCCACTGCTAGGCATGTCTTTAATGGTAAGCATCATATATATGGATTTTTATATTTTTATGTTTATTAAGTAACTTCAATTTTAGGATTGCATATGAAATAACTTAAGTACAATCACTGAAGACAAATTTGGATAAAATATTTTGGGATATAGAAATTTTTCTGACCTCTTTTAGTTACAGTATACTGTATATTCAACTTTGTAAAATTGCTTGTAATGCTGTCTGGTATGCTATAGTCTTAGAAAATTTATCATCATCATCATCTACGCCTATGGACGCAAAGGGCGTCGGTTAGTTTTCGCCAGTCGTCTCTATCTTGAGCTTTTAATTCAATACTTTTCCATTCATCATCTCCTACTTAACGGTTCATAGTCCTCATCCATGTAGGCCTGGGTCTTCCAGCTCTTCTAGTTCCTTGTGGAACCCAGCTGAACGTTTCGTGAACTAATCTCTCTTGAGGAGTGCAAAGAATATGCCCAAACCATCTCCATCTACCCCTCATCATGATCTCATCCGCATATGGCACTTGAGCAATCTCTCTTATAGTTTCATTTCTAATCCTGTCCTCCCATTTAACTCCCAATATCCTTCTGAGGGCTTTGTTCTCAAATCTACTGAAACTATTGGAGATTGTTTCATTGTCATACCATGACTCATGTCCATAGAGTAACACCAATCTCACTAAACTGATATATAGTCTGATTTTTATGTAATTTCAGGCGATTTGATTTCCAAATTTTACTTAACCTAGCCATTGTTTGATTTGTTTTTTCAATCTTTCGCTAAACTCTAATTATAAAGACCCTGTATTGGAGATCATAGTTCCTAAATACTTGAATGATTCTACCTCTTAATCCTTTCTCCTTCCAGTGATATTTCATCTTTCATTGCATACTCCGTTCTCATCATATCTGTCTTTCTTCTATTTATCTTGAGCTCAACCTCGTGTGATATTTCATGCATTCTGGTAAGCAAGCATTACAAATCCTGTATCATCAGCATGCTCTAGTTCTGCTAAATTCCTATCACCAATCCAATCCAATCCTTCTCCATTGTAGAATATTACTTGAACATAATTTTGTTTTTCCATTAACTGCAATGTAAGCATTGCACGGCATTGTTTCAAAAATCATATTAGTTTAGTACTAATGTTTCCTGTATATTGCCTTTTTAATTGTTCATTACTATTGATTGACAATTCTCTACTTCGATTTTGGTACAACTGTATAACTAGTACTGGATTTTTTTTGTATACATTGCTGTATAATTATAATATCGCAGGCTGTATGTTTTTGCCACGTCTCTTGACAATAGTTTACAGTATTTTCTTTCTTGATAATGTATCCACAGATTAGCTTCGTGCATTTCACTGAAAGGAAAGGAAATAGATTATTTAACGGTTTACACTTACGCGTGGTCAAGCTTTATTTATTAAACGTTTCCTTCAGTTATTTCACTTAGAGTACCGTATGTGTAGTACTTTACAAACTGGTAAATATCTGTACAGTATGTTACTTTATTTTTGTATTGCAGCTTTTAATTTTTTTCCTTGCACGGGATTAAATCTGCTATTGCAGAGAATTTTTTTTTTTTTAGTCTATTGGACTTGTTAATTCATTTTGTTAAATACATTCATTTATTTATTAGAAAGGTAATATTTTCTTCATTACACTGTCACCAACACTTGGTACTAAGTGTGAGAAAAGAAATTTGATAACATTATATAGTAAATAAAAAAATAACTAATATACTCTATAGTAGTCTATTGTACTCTCTGAATAGAAAGTGAATAATTTTGTAACCCATCAGTTTTACTAATATGGAGTAAATGGTAATGAGTAGAATGTGTACAGTACTTGAAAGATGAACACAGTGCTTCTTTTGCAGAGGTAAGTCAAGATAAAAGGCTCGGTTTTTTCTGTAACTTTTGTGTATACTAGTTACCAGGTTTCATCTCTTTTGACATACAACATCCTAGCAGTAATTTGGGTCTACATTTGATTCTATTCCTTATCTCAAAATATGTTAATTTCTCAAAGAAAAATGAGATTTTTTCACTGGAAATAGAAATATTTTGAATAAGATTAGTTTAATTTATATTTGAATAATTATTTACATAGTAATTACTGTATAATCATATAGTTTTATATATTTTGATTTTAACAAATTAATATTCATTGGTAAACTAGTGTTATTTTACTCTGTAGTGTTAAATAAGAATTTAAGAAACACCTATATTCCTAGATGACAAATTGTTACCTTATAAGTGGAATATATTTGTTATCTACTACAAGCATTGTTTTTTTTTATGGTATATACCTTTGTTGCCTAACCATAATTTAGGGTGAGGACTATTAAGAATTAGGATTTCAAATGTGGTAGATTAGTTCAAGTAAAGTAATGTAATTTATTGTAATGAGTAATTTTGGTAATAGTACACTGCCTTGAGCTACAGTAATGAATGAAAGTTAAGGACCCTTTAATGTTTCAAATGCACAAGCAATAGAATAATATCTTAAGAATACAAAACAAATGGTCAGGTACGGGTAGCTTTTGATATACAGTAAGGAGTTAATGCTGTCAGTTCACCTCAAGTAATGTACTGTAATATAGGCATTACTAAAGGGTCCTTTACAATGTCTCCTTGGCACTTAGCTGCTCCCTAATTTTAGCCTTTTACTTTACCTGTTCCCACTTTGTTCCAACTTGCTGTCCAACTGTAAAACTTAATTGTCCTGTCACTAAATACAAACTATACGCTATTTATAGCGTATATTACTTTTTGCTAAGCTGAGAGACAAGCCATGAGAATTTTAGCGAGGGATAACCACCCCAACTGCTCACTCGCACACCTGGGCTGAACAACCACTTTGCTTTCTGGCTAGGTATAGGACGGTTTTTGCCGCTCTCTCCTGTCGATACTAGCCATTTGAATAATACTTTTATTCTTTTTCTTTCCAGAGTGTGTTTGTACCTTCTTGTCCATGTGTACCCGTCCTGGTCCCGAAGGCCGCTCCTGCAGTACCTTCATGTCCGTCCTAAAGACGGACCCCCACCTGCTGTGTCCGGCTTGCCGAGACCATTGGTGTGATCGGGACAATACTTGTGATGAGTGCAGGAAGTGGTCTGCCTCCAAATGGGAGAGGTATGGGTGCAGGAAAAAGAAAAAGTCTAAGCCGGATTCTTTGTCTTTGGGGTCTTCCTCGAAGTCAAAGAAATCTTGGACTTCTTCTTTAACTACCCAATCTCTTCCCAAAGCTGTTCCTCTGCTGGCCCTCTCGGAGGAACGGCCGAGTAGCAGCGCAACCTTGTTGACTCCAAGTCAACCTTGTGGGCCGAGGAATGGTACCAATTCCCCTAGTGATTCCGTTCCACCTCTTCCCCCAGGGAGCGCATGCTCTATTTCTGACCTTTTCTGTTTCCGGCCATCGCTGCTCATTGATAGTCCCCCTTCGAAGGAAGTTCTGCTTGGACTCCTTCAGTTGGGGGTTGAACAGAAGCTCACTCCAACTTCCTCGGAGGTGGAGCCTTCCCCTGTGGGCGCAGGTGCTGCTGCCTGTCAGTCTGACTTTTGGTCTTCTGTGGTTGATGCCGAAGACGATGCTACTCCCCCAGGTACAGTGGGAGAGCAAATTCCTCAGCAAGTTCCTCTTTCGGGGAAACATCTTTCTCGTCCATGAGAGAGATGCTCTCCTGCGAGAGAACCTTCCTCTTGTTAGCGAGAGAAAGCTCATGAGTTTTTTGCCTGAGCAGTTTACTCTTCAGAGGATCCTGCTAGACTTTCCCTCTCAGGGGTTCATCGGGTGGAGGAGTTTCTGACCCCTCGTCACCCTGGGCATGCTCCTGCCCCAGGCAGTAAAGACCTGCCTCTTTGAACCTTGGGTTTTAGTCTCTCAGTTCTTTTAGGTTCTTTTGACAGTCGCTCAGAGCCTTTGGTCTCTCGTGACCCCAAGCCCTCGAGCTCTTATTAGGTTAAGGCTCCGGGCTCTCGTAACCCTGGACCTTCGGTTCCTCGTCACGTTGAGCCTCCGAGCTCTCATTGCGTAGAGCCTTCGGGGTCTCGTAACCCTCGCTACGTTGAGCCTTCGGGCTCTCGTGACCCTCGTTACACTGAGCCTTCGGGCTCTCGTGACCCTGGGCTTCCAGATTGTCGTTACGTTGAGCCTCCAAGCTCTCACGACCCGCGTTATGCTGAGCCTTCAAGCTTTCATGACACTGGGCCTTCAGGTCCTTGTTACGCTGATCCTCTGGGCTTTCGTAACCCTGAGCCTTCCGACTTTTGTCGCACTGAGCCTTCAGGATCTTGTGACCCCGGACCTCAAGGTCCACGTTACAATGATGCCTTGTGTTCTTGTGACATAGAACCCTCGGGTTCTCGTCGTGCTGGGCCTCCGGGCTCAAGTTATCTTTGGCCTGCGGGTTTTCGTAACCTAAAACCTCCGGGTTCGAGTCGCTCTGAACCCTTCATTTCTTGTAACCTAGAGCCTTTGGGCTCTCGTCGCGCTGAGCCTTCAAAACTTTGGGTTCCCGTTGCAGAACTCTCAGTCTAGTACTCGGTCTCGGAGATAATCAACCAGGAAAACGTTGCGAAGTATGTAATGCACACTACTTCGTGGCTGGTTCTCTGGTTGGGCTCTGTAGGACACTTGATCAGATCTCAAGACTGGTCTCGTGAGTCCACAAAGAGGTCGATGAAAACCTTCCTCTTGTGTGGCACCACGACGATCAAGTTCCTCTCCCACCAGGTTGTTAACCTGTGAGCCTATACCATTCTTAAGAGAAGGGATTCGATCATAGAGAAGTCCCATCGACAACTCCCGCAGCCCGAGGTCTCTAGGCTGAGAAACTCCTCTTTTGAGGGTAGTTCTCTATTCAAGCCAGAAAACTTCGAGCAGGTGGCGGAGAGGTGGAGAAAGTCCAATCAGAACTCCCTTCAAAAGGCCTTATCATCAAAGCCACACCAACCTCCACCACGGAAGAGGCAGGCTACTTCCAAAATACAGACGAATAGGGCTAGGAACCCAAAACAGCAGGGCCCTAATGTGTCTATCAAGTCTTTTTGAGGCAACTGTAGAGGTTCGAAGTCCTTCCGTGAAGGTAGGGGAAAGAGGGGATCTGGCAGAGGCCGATCCCGCTAGGATGAGCAATCTTCCCACACATCCCCGTGGGGTGATGACTGCATAACCGTAAATGTGTTTGTGGTAGCCAAGTCCAGCTGATTACTGCCCAATTTCCATAACTCCCATATTATCTAAAGTGCTTGAACGTTTTTTGGCAAAACGTCTTGATAGGTTTGCCGAAAGTAATCATCTGTTCCCTAGTTTGCAATTTGGTTTTTGCAAAGGCCTTGGAGCATGTGATGCCCTTCTTACAATCTCAAATGCTGTATGATTGGCCTTAATTTTAGTGCTTCATTATTATTGAATTTTTAAGTATTAGATCTCAGAGTTGTTGTTGATGGTCACCATAGTGAGTATAGGAATGTGATATCTGGTGTTCCACAGGGTAGTGTTCTTAGCCTATTACTTTTCCTACTATATACACATGACATGTGGTTTTGCCTAGAAAACAAGCTTGGTGCATTTGCAGATGATGCTACTCTTTTTGCATCAATTTCATCTCCTGAATGTAGATCTGGGGTTGCTGCATCCCTTAACAGAGATCTAGCTAAAATTAGTGTATGGGGCATGAAGTTGAATCCTAACAAAACTCAAAGTATGATTGTAAGTAGGTCAAGGACAGTGGCTCCTCAACATCCGGATCTTAGTATTGATAATGTTTCTTTAACTTTGTATGACTCTTTTAAAATTTTAGGTCCAAGTCTCGGTCGCAAATTTACTTTTGAAAAATACATAAGGTCTGTGTCTTCTTCAATTGCACAAAAGATTGGCTTTTTGAGAAAGTCTTTTAAGATTTTTGGTGATCAATCTACTCTAAAGAAGTGTTTTAATTCTATCACTCTACCTTGTTTTGAGTATTGTTCTCCTGTCTGGTCTTCAGCTGCCGATTCTCATCTTCATTTGTTGGACAGGAACTTAGTCTATTGAATTTCTTATTCCTGATCTAGATATTAATCTTTGACACCATTGTTCAATTGGTTCATTATGCATGTTGCATAAGATTTTTCATAATTCTGACCATCCTTTACATTCAGATCTTCCAGGACAGTCCCATCTTGTTTGTAATACTAGACATGCTGTTCATTCTAATAGTCAGGCCTTCTCCACAGTATTTCAGAAGTTTTATTCCAGCTGTAAGCAAGTTTTGGAAAGATCTTCCTATTTGGGTAGTTGAATCGGTAGAACTTCAAAAGTTCAGAGTTGCAGCAAATGTTTTTATGTTTAACAGGCTGACGTAAGTCTTTTTATAGTTAAATATGATTTATCTGTTTTAATGTTGTTAATGTTTTTTAAAATAATTCTAAGTTTTCATTTCTTCTCATATCGTTTGTTTCCTTGTTTCCTTTCCTCACTGGGCTGTTTTTTCTTCTTGGAGCCCTTGGGCTTATAGCATCTTGCTTTTCCAACTAGGGTAGTAGCTTGGCTAGTAATAATAATAATAATGATAGATTCGCAAAGTTATTGACCTTGCACTTAATCCTGACCCTCCTCCACAACAGCAACCCAGAGCTCATGACGCCAGGGGCGCTGCAATATCCCTGGTGTTAAAAAAGACCTATTCTGTGGCGCAGGCACTACAAGAGGGTGTGGAAGTGTCAGACAACCTTCACTGCCCACTACCTGCTAGACGTAACCCACAGGAACATGGATACGTTTTCCATTGGTCCTGTGGTGGCTGCACAACAAGTGGTCTAAAACACCTTAAGAGACTTGAACAATTAGCAGAGGGATGAGGGCTGAGGTTACCCAGGTTAGTCTGGGGTGAATGAGTAAAATGACTAGCCTCTTTCTTTCCTTCACCTTCTTCCCCTCTGGGGAATCAGCACCATGGTACTCAGCACAGCTGACCTCACCTCTCTGCAGGTAAGATCCATTTCTCTCGTGTATCCTAATCATAGAAATAATAACACTTGTTGCGTCCTCAATACCCTGCGAGGGGTCCTATTGAGTAGTCTCGGTACTCTCAGATTCTTATGACTCGAGATCCTATTACTAGACGAGCCACATTGCTAGTATCACAAACACACAGCTTGTGCTGGCCGCTAATCTTGCAGAGAACAACTATTTTAGCGAGGGTAGGGTTCCTACCGCCTACGAACTATGTCATAATGGAGAAAACCGTGGATCAAATGCCAAGGCCAGTAGCACGAACTTCCTCCCTCCTAAGAGGTAAGTCATCCCCTATAAATAGCATAGGGTTTGTATTTAGTGACAGAACAAATGAAAAATTTGAAGGAAATTTGTATTCCCCTTAATGATACAAACCCAGGTCTATTTTACAAACTGGCCCTCCAGCCTTGTCCTCCTAGAAAGTCTTGTCAGAAAGCAAAGTGGTTACTGAGCCCAGGTGTGTGAGTGAGTGGGGTAGCCGGCTACCCTCCAACCCTTCCATTAACTAGCAGGTTGGGTGGTTATCCCTGGCTAAAATAATCATGACTCGTCTTTCAGCTTTGCAGAAAGTAATATCCCCTATAATTAGCTTCAGGTTTGTATCATAGTCAAAATATGACATTTCCAAATATTTATCTGTAGCATTTATACTAGAATCTCAGTAGTTTTAGAATTATCACTAAACTTTCAAGTAAAGTATCTTAGTAATGTATTTTTTTAAATGGTGCTTTAAGCTAAGCTTAATATCACATCTGAAAGTAACATATGCTCTGTAAAGTAACAATAAAGCTTCATTAAACCTAGGTTTATAAATGTTGGGCAGGTCTGTGGTATGAGACCATCTGTTAATGTATTTTTTTCTAATCAATTTGTATCTCATTACTAACTTGGGTAAGGAGCTAAAATCCCAAATATATCCCTGCACAGTAGTCGGTGTTTGCTCTGGGTGAAGGAATTATTGGCTAGAATCAAGATGAATTGTTCACAGAACAAGCTATCTAGGCTGGCACCATAGCTGGAAAAATCAAACTTGATGGGGATTTGCTGTGACAATATAGTGGGGAGAGGGATTTGGGGAATGAGATAGTCTGGTTGACCTCAAACAAGTTGGTAGGAAGACTTCAACGGATAGATGATGTGGCAGGCTAGGCTATACACCAATGTACTTGGAGGGGAGCACCTTAGTCATATACCTGCAGATGAGCAAAGCCGATCGGCAAGAAATGGAGAAGGTAGAGGCTAAGCTAAAGCAGACCTTTAAATTTAGTCCAGAGTCACCATATGGGAGGTTGGCAAAGCTGAGGTGGAGTGGGGAACAGTTGGATGTTTTCACCAAAAAACCATTACATATGACTGGGCTACAAGACGTAAGAGCCATCATGTCAGTCCAAGCAATAACTAGGTTGATGAGCAGGAAGAGGCACCAATGGCAAAGGGTCAGTGGTTTATATTTCGAGGCCCTCACTTGGTGAGAGACTGCAAGGATCCAAAGGCAACTGTGACCTGTCACCTTAATCTGGTATGTGGATTTATATCACTATTTTATCTGTTGCATGTAATGTATTTCTATGAGAATGATGCCAACAGAATCCCTTCAAATGCCCCTGAAAAAATCTTTAAAATAATTTTTGGCAAGGCCCCCTACAACCCCCCACAAGGAGCCTGGACCCCACTTAGTTATCTGATGCATTGGCATCAGAAGGGGTTGACAGCTCTGTAAGTATTGGTGACAATTTTAATTCCTAAATTAATTTGAAGAAGCTTCACGTTTAATTATACAAAGCTTCACACTATTGTCGGATTTGCCTTTTTACATTAAACTAATTCTAAAGACCCTGTGTAATAATAATTGAAGATCATAGTTCCTAAATGCTTAAATGAATCTACTTCATTAATTCTTTCTCTTTCAGATAATATGTTATCTTCCATTGCATATTCCATTCTCGTCATGTCTTGTCTTTCTTCTATTCAGCTTGAGCCCAAACTTCTGGAATATTTCATGCAATCTGGTAAGCGATCATTGCAAATCCCGTGGTGTTCTGCTAAAAAGGACAGCGTTATCAGCATACTCCAGGTTATATAATTTCCTATTACCAATCCAGTCTGAGCACTGCTGTTCACTGGAAATACATATGATAGGATTCCACTAACATTAACTTTGCACTTTCTATGCTCATGAACTGACTTAATCAAGTTTACATATCTAAGAGGACTTCTATAACAATGCAAGACTCCATAATATATATATATATATATATATATATATATATATATATATATATATATATATATATATATATATATATATATATATGCATGTATGTATGTATGTATGTATGTATGTATGTATATATATAATCAAAGTAGAATATTTTAAGCATATTTACAACATAAAATTAGATCTTTCCTATATAAACTATAAAAGCTTAATAACAACAGGGGGAAGAGAAAAGAAATAAAAACAACGTGCCTGAGTGCAACTTCAAGCAAGAAAACTCGAATCTAAGACAGTGGCTATGACACTACCCAAAACTAGAGAACAATGGTTTAATTTTGGAGTATCCTTCTAGAAAAGCTGCTTACCATAGCTAAAGAATCTATTCTACCCTAACCAAGAGGAAAGTAGCCACTGGACAATTACAGTGCAGTAGTTAACCAATTGAGCGAAAAATTGTTTGTTTGTCTCAAGTGTTATCAGCTGTATGAGGACAGGGGAGCATGTGGAAAGAATAGGCCAGAATATTCGGTGTATGTGTAGGCAAAGACAATATGACACGTAGTACTGTCTGGCTAGTCAAATGATCTAAGAACTCTCAAGCGTTAGTATCTCAACAGGTGACTGGTGCCCTGTCCGGCAGCTTCTAGCCAATGCGAGAGGCCTGGTCCCACCCACTGACGTGTGTGGGTGATTTTGATGAAACCGAACTGATTCATGGTAAACTTTTACGCCCAGTCATTGCTTATCATCATCATTATTATTATTATTATTATTATTATTAGCCTATTATTATTATTATTCCGTGCCACAAACCCACACAATGCTTGTATATGTAGTGGATAGTTCGGCTATTTCTAATGAAATTTGAAATATAATAATGCTCTCTTAATGAATCCTGTGTGGGTATTAAAATTTCCAAAGAGTGGGACTAATATCTGTATACCATATGATAATGAGAAGTTGTAAAATAACTAATATAAAATATAATGAGAAGTTGTAAAGTAACTAATGCAAAATATAATGAGAAGTTGTAAAGTAACAAATATGAAATATAGAAGAGGATTACCAATAAAAGACATAAAAAATGATACTCGCAAGAGAAGCAACTTCGTATCGTAGACGTACTCACCAACACATGATGTTTTGGCAGAAAGCCAATAGATGTCCTCAGTGGGTCCGTTGTGAAATATTCATTATGGGCTTATTATTATTATTATTATTATTATTATTATTATTATTATTATTATTATTATTATTATTATTATTATTATTAGATAAGCCACAACCCTTGTTGGTAAAACAGGATACTATAAACCCAAGGGCTTCAACAAGGAAAAATAGCCCAATGAGGAAAGGGAATGAAAAATATATATCTCTCTTATGGGTTGCCTTAAAGAGAATGAAGAAGGCTTATACGAAACAACGACCAGATTAGGTTGATCCTATATTATAAGATTTTATTTTCAAACATTTACCAAAAATATATTTTTTCCTACGTCAAAATCCCTTTATTTTTAAACATTTATAATAGGAAGAAGAGCGTTTGGTCGTGTATTGAATGTGCTATATATAATTTTGCAAATGTAATTTGCACAATATGCGAAAAGCCTTTCATGGCATATATCCGAAATAAGATCTGTGCCTAAGACCTAAATTAAGAGGGAAAGAGAAATTCAGTAATAAGAGGTTTGCTGTTGTCTGAAGATTATTATTATTATTATTATTACCTGCTAAGCTACAATCCTAGTAGGAAAAGCAGGATGCTATAACCCCAGGGGCACCAACAGGGAAAAATAGCCCAGTGAGGAAAGGAAACAAGGAAAATTAAATATTTTAAGAGCAGTAACATAATTAAAACAAACATTTCCTCTATAAACTATAAAAGAAGCTTTAACAAAACAAGAGGAAGAGAAACTAGATAGAATAGTGTGCCCGAGTGTACCCTCAATCAAGAGGGTATTTTACTAATCTAGCCATAGGCTCAGAAAATCTGTTTTGGTTTAATTTTGGTATTTAGTGGTTTGTTTTTAGGTATGTTTGTTCTTATAGAACAGGCCTATATTAGTAAGATTATCGCCATCTGTTGTCCACGGGCCATATTGTGTAAATGCTCAGGCTTCCTCCTTTTAGTTCTGCTAATGATCAAAAGATGTCGCAGGTAAAATGCTCAGTAATGTGGTGTGTCATTTTCTTGTACAGGAAATTAAAGAGACGCCATTCTTACATGATAAAAATTGCAATTGCCTCCGACCAGGGGGTGCAATTCGTACGATAATTATCCTACATGTACGATTATTTTAGGTCCAGTACTATGTACGATGCATACCTTAAGTATATACATATGTGTGTTTAATTAAAAGAAATATACCAAAATATTTTGAAATAAGTCAATCACGCAATTCCCTAATAATTATATTGAAACTGTGTACGATAATTTGGTTAAAAAACGACAATTCTAAGGCTCATGTACAATAATCCAGTCGAAATAATCTTGCATGTGGCAACCGAGTCTCCGACAACAGTAAAGTGTTCTTTACAGACAGTCTGCGTTAGTTCAGTGCATTTTATTGCAATGCATTCAAAATTTGTTATATAAATTGATGAGTGAATTATAATTACAAATAAGAGTGAACTAGAGTTACCTTTGTACTATTGCAATACTTTTTTTAGTCCCAGTTTGGGAAGACGTGACTTAATAGTGTTGTTTACAAATAGAAAACTAAAGAAACCGACTAGTGAAAATGGCTGGAATGATTTGCGGTTACAATTATTGCGAAATGCACAGGAAAGGTCAGTAGATAATTGTTTTTCTATTGTTTTATGATAGAAATATGTGTAGAAAAGTAACATCTTTACACTGTAAAGCGCAATATCCTCTGACACGTTTTCGTAAGCCAAACACTTGTCAAGTCATGCATGCCTCCCATCCTATGGGTTCCAAGGCCAGACATGCGAATTTGGTAGGTAAGAACTCCTCATTTTGCTTCTGCCAAATACGTTAGACATATTTCGTTGGATATATGATACTTTAATGTCTAGCCAAATACATGAACCATATATTATTGGGGCAAACCACCCGTTCATGAGTTTTTGGAGCCCCTTACATAAAGACAATTATGGGGGACCCCAGTGGGAAACCGGAGTTTTTTTGGTGGAAAAATGTCATAAGAGTGATTTGCAGCAATTATAATGGTCACAAATGTAAAATAAGGTCAAGATAACCAATTGGAAAAAAATATGGTCTATGTCAATGGCTGCAAATAGGCCAAAACAGGATTATTTAATTTTTGAGATTTGTAGAAGGGTACAGAACCTAACAAACCCGGTAAAGTTGTACTGTATTACAGCTTCTCATTTCGAACAGAAAATGTTTTCCTGTAGTAAATGACATGATTTAACCGAATTTGACCTTTATTTCAACCGCAAACCAACAGAACAACCAGTTCGACTAATTTCAAGTAGCCGAACTGGTTGCTGTTGTTGCGGATGAAATGAAGGTGAAAACCCGGTAAATCACAATATTTTCTACAGGAAAACATATATTTTCTGTTAAAATGTTTAATTGTAATGGCTCCTGTTCAAATTCCATCCTCACTTCATTCATCAAGAACGTATTTACTGCGCACTCTAACATTAGCAATGTTACGCTGACATTGGTAACGTTAGCAATGCTACGCTAATATTAGCATATGTGTTTTAAAGCATTTTTCCATATACCCTTTAAAAGGGTACAGAACATAACAAACCCACCTAACCTAATCTAACCTAGTAGTTCCAAGGTCTTAACCCGTAACCGGGGTCAAGCCCCTCTAACCCCCTTCCCTGGTCACAACCCCTAGATGGGGCAAGCCCCCGGACCCCCTTCCCAGGTCACAAACTTGTACTGGCAAATGGTAATGTTGAGCTGCGCATACTAAAAACATTTAAATTAAAGATATTAATGACTTACTTTTATGTCCCGGACGGCGAAACTTGTGGGTCACCGGGGTGTTGAGACTGTGACGTCTTAGCTTCTATGAATGGTACTTGGGACACTGTAAACGTTGGGGTATTACATTATGTGATTTAATGAAATCATCAACACTGGATGACGTATCAAAAAATTCCCCTTGAAATTTAGCAGCTTCCATCGTAAATTCCAAAAAAAAACCTCACTTGAAACAACAAAGACCTGACTAGGACAAAGGTTTCCACAGAAAAGGATCCGTTGGAAGGGGTATGAAAAGACACTTGAAGAGATAAGGGAAGGGGGTAGGGAAATATTAACCCCCACCCCCCTGTGCAAACATTCCATACATATGGGTTCGTGATTGGTTAACGGGAAAACAACGGAGTCTAGAGAGTGAACATGAATGAAGTAGAATGGGAAACTTGTCCAGGGCAAGTATTTATGTGAAATCGAGGCGAGACAAGCTAGTAACAAAATGTATAAAAGTAATATAGCAAGATAAAATGGAGTGTATGATAAATAATATTTCATGGGAATATAAAGTGAGGTGATTTCATAAGGTATCGTATAATAAAACAAGTAATTCTGGGGTCAAACGTAACATGTATATGAGGGTATTACATAAAAGGAATGGTATAGTCATACTGGATCAAGTCATATACTTGAATAAAGCGGGTGAAGTCGAATAGTTAAATTTGGCGGGTAGAGAAGAAGAAATCCTATTAGTGGAGGAGGAGTTTGTGCACAAAAGGTCGAAACTTGCTATGTACAAACAAACGAACGAGGGCGACTACAACCAACCTGTAGAATAACAAAAAATAAATGAAAAACACTGCTAATATTAGGATGTTACGCTAACATTGTTAATGTTAGATTACGCAATTCAGTATTACCGTATTTTTTCATCGGTTTATTCTACATCCAAGAAGGTATTGTATAGAGAAGAAAAGGCTTGTTTCACCATTATATACTGTTTCCCCAGTATGTTTTCCCCACTCAAAACCCCGAATTTCCACAGGGGGTCCCCCATTATCGTTGGATATAGATATATGTACATATATATTTATGAAACTATTCATTTGCGACGGGAATGAGTGTTATTTTCGAAGAGCGGAATTTTTTGTATAGTTAAAGTAGTTTTTTCCTTAGGGTACATTGCCCTGTAATACAGTACAATAATATCAAAAACCCACCTAACCTAACCTAGTAGCTCCCAGGGCACAACCCCTAGCCGGGGGCAAATCCCCCGGACCCCCCTTCCCAGGTCACAACTGCTAGCCGGACCCCCCTTCCTAGGTCACAACTGCTAGCCACACCCCCCCTTCCCAGGTCACAAACTAAAAGTAAATCACAAATAAATCCTTAGATGATAAATAAAATCACAAATAAACCCTTCAATTATGAAAATGTAAGTCACAACTAATTCCTTACCTTATGATTGACATCATCGCATTTTTTTTCTTGACAATCTTTTCAAAAGCTTTGCAGTAGAGAATGTGCTGGCCTTCCATGAAAAGTAAGTCAGAATCGGACCTTTGAGGCCTTATTTCGCTGTTATTCACAGGGGTAAGAATGGCTTTACACTGAACAGAGAGCATTTCCATCATAATCAATTGCCGACATAAACAAAATCACATTAAATCTCGAAATAGATTGATGTGCTTCCCTTAAGTTCCCTCTCGGAGAGGTCTTTACGAGATGGTGGTTAACTTGAAACTGAAGACGAAGGTGGGAAAATAATGGCTGTTGTAGAACAACATCCGGGAACTTAAAAAGAAGTACAGTACTTGTAAGCTGTTAATTGGTTTAAAAAAAAGAAAAAAAAAAAAGCCTAACAAATACGTCATTGTAAATACACAGAAACCTCCCCAAACCATGGGGAAAAAACGTATGCGCAATAGGTCCCCTTCAGTCTCTCAGATGTAAACAATGTACTGATAGGGAAAAACATTCTTCACATTTTAATAGATCGATACGTAAGTTATTATGCCCCAGCCCCTATTAAACATATGGAGAAAAATACCAAACTAGCCAGCACTCGTCCATTTCTTATAGCGAATTCCAGTTTCGGTAGAAATTAGAGTATCATATGTTAACCCTTATTTCTTTCACTGTTATAGTTTAGTATAGTATTAAGACATTGTAACTCGCAATCGTTGAGGTGCTATAGTGATAGTTATTGGGTTCTTTAACTGGCCAAATATTATTGCATTGGATCCTTCTCTTGTTACAGTTCTTTTTCCTTTGCCTACATGTACACAGATTAGTCTTGCATAATCTTTGCACTTTTTCCTCTCTTCATATACTAGACAACACTTAGAGTATCCAAAAAAAATTCCTATTCACTTAATGGGTTAACCACTGCACTTAACTTCTGTAAAATTATATTTAAGGACTGGGAAACACTTCAAATAGAAAATGTTTGTTTTCCTGTAGTTAATAACATTATTTAACCAAATTTGACCCTCATTTCAACCGCAAAAAAAGAAAAAAAAAAGTGCGACTACTTCGTTCCCCAATACACACTTGCTAAAACTGGTAATTGAAATTAAGTCAAACTTGGTGAATTGACATCATTTACTACAGAAAAACATATTTTCTGTTCAATATTGTTTACCCTGAAACTAATTCTTGCTTCGTCATGCGATCGCTTCGCTTGTGAAAAATAAAAACATCAAGCTGTATGTGTACTGGCAAGTGGTAATGTTGAACTGCACAGGCTAACAGTAATGTTTTACCCTAACTCTAATGATTTTTGTTCCGTTGTGGGCTTACTTCGCTTGCCAAAAAATAAAATCAAGCACCGTGTGTACTGCCAAACAGTAATGTTGAGCGGCGCACACTAACATCAATATAACTTTACCAATGAACTGCATTTACTATCCAGATTATTGAATTTGAAATAAGAATAATGACTTTACGTCGAAGGCTGGGGATCATCGGGATAATTCTCATGAAATTTCCCTGCGGCTTCTTGTTACCGATAACTACAACCATTACATGTTTCTATAGGAAGTTCCATAGTAGTACATGTAAACACTAGAGCACAGAAAAATGCTTGGGAAGGGACTGATGCGAGCACTTGAAGCGATAAGAAAAGGGGACAGGGATGTAAACCACCCTGTGGCAACTTTCCATACGTATGGGTACGTGATTGATAAACGGAAAAAGTAAGTAGTCTATAAAGTAAACTTGCATGGGAAACTTGTTTAGAGCAAGTATTTATGTGAAAACTGGGTGTGATAAGGTAATGACAACAGGTATGACAGAAAAAATAGTAAGATAAAATGAAGGGAATAATAAATATTATTTTATGGTAATAAATTGTAATATAGTAATGAGGGAGAAAACGTTTGAAAGGGGTTTGGAAACAAAGAGAAATATACAGGTGGGTATTGCACCACCTAATACAGAACGACTTTAGCGTTGTCAAGTCTCATAGTATACTTGAATAATTAGGATAAAAAATATGTCCTTGGGCATTGCATAAACATACGGCATTAGAAGAATGTCTCGGGTAAAATGTAATATGTCCACGTGGGTATTGCATGAAAGAGTGGGTACATACAGTATTAAAAGGGTCAAATCAAGTAGAATACTTGAATGATGTGGGTAAAAATGAGGAGGGTTTATAAGAAAACGAGTAATTCTTGGGTAAAACGAAATATGTCCATGTGGGTATTACGTAAAAGAAAGGTTACATACGGTATAAGAGGGGACAGATCAAGTGGAATACTTGAATGTTGCGGGTAAAAATACTTGATGGGTTTGGGTAAAAATACTTGAATGTCTCGGGTAAAAAGGGGGGAGGTTTATAAGGAAACAGGTAATCCTATTAGTCAAAATAAAGGGAATGGGGCTTATCCGTAGAAGGGCGGGGTTTATGCGCAGAAATTCTAAAACTGGTATGTACATACGAACGAACGGGAGCGAATACAACCGATCCGTAGAATGTCAACAAACAAATGAAAAATGTACCAGTACCTGGTGTAGCAGGAGATTTATCCCCCCGGGAAAATCAACCTAGGATCGATTTCCCCCCGGGAAAAGCAGCCTGGGCCGTTATTCCCCCAGGGAGAATTTCAGCCCTAAGATATTTTCCCCCCCCAGGCCATTTCTCCCCCACCCTCCCTTACAGAGAAACTATTTTGATGAATTAAATAATCTACGGTAAGTTTGACAAAATATTAGGAATATATATATATATATATATATATATATATATATATATATATATATATATATATAATATATATATATATATATATATATATATATATATATATATATATATATATATATATATATATATATATATATATATATATATATATATATATATATATATATATATATACGATGCCATTGCTAACGTTAGCAATGCTACGATAATATTAATATGTATATTTTAAAGCATTTTTCCATATACCTTACACACAAAATATAAAAATGTACAAAAGGGTACAGAACCTAACAAACCCACCTAACCTAACCTAGAAGTTCCCAGGTCACAACCCCTAGCCGGGGCAAGCCCCCGGACCCCCCTTCCCAGGTCACAACCCCTAGCGGGGGGCAAGCCCCCAGACCCCCTTCCCAGTACACAAACTTGTACTGGCAAGAGGTAATGTTGAACTGCGCACTCTAAAAACATTGAAATTAATGTCTTACTTTTATGACCAGGTGTAATGGTCTGGTTTTCCCCCCGTCCAAAATAATGTTTACCTCCACCAAGCAAAGGGGGAATCTTGGGCCAGAGGGGGGAATATCCTGGGACAAAGTTCCCCGGGGGGGGGGGGGGGGATATATATCCTGGGCTATATTTTTCCCGGGGGGGGGGGGGGGATTTTGGACGGGGGGACAAACTGGCCATTACACTGGTACTGTAGTATAGGATATAGATAATTTGATCAGTTTACCATGGATTTATTATACGTCCAAGAAAATAATTTATAGAGAAAAAGAGGTTTGTTTGTATGTACCGTTTCCTTGGTATGTTTTCCCCACCCAAAACCCTGGGTTCCCACGGGGGGGTCTCCCATTATCGGCCGGTATACATATATATAGATAGATAGATATAATACATTAAGTATTTATTTGCGGTTAGAATAAGTGTCGTTTTATAAGGAAACGGGCGTTTTTCTACAGGTATAAAGTTTATATTTAGTAGGAAAATTTTCCGTGTCCTTAACCACAATAAAATCAACTGTTGTGGGGTTACTTTCCATTTTGTAAGGGTAGAAAAGTGAAAATGGCTATGATAAGCTGCTCCTCTAGGAGAAGGACAATCCAAAATCAGACCATTGTTCCCTAGTTTTGGGTAGTGCCATTGCGGGGTGTTTGTATAACAGCAGTCACTTGTATGTATGATGACGGCCGATTAAGAATACGGCAGTGTAAGTGGAGTTGCAGTGGGACGTTAGCCCCCATTAGGTAAGTAGGTAAGGACAAGCTTGTATGTTAGGTTAGGTTGGTGTCCATTTTTAATGCACTCGGGAGGAACTGACCGCTGATATAAGGCACGGCCATAGCCTCTGCACCATGGTCTTCCACTGTCTTATGTTAAGATTCTCTTACTTGAGGGTACAGTACAATCAGGCACACTTCTGTTTCCGTATTTCCTCTCCTCACTGGGCTATTTTCCTTGATGGAGCTCATGGGCTTATAGCATCTTGCTTTTCCAACTAGGATTGTAGCTTAGCAAATGATAATAAATCTCTTCAAATACACTAATTTGAATCTCGTATCATATTGTCAGCGGTTACTATTAGTGTAGTTTCAAATTTTAATAAAAAGTTCCCTTTTAGCTCTTACTGCTTTCATTTTAACACCTACCATTAGAAGCTGCATTGTACATTTCAGAAAAAATAACGATTGGTGATGCTTCTGTTGTAAGTTACATGTTTGAAGAGAAGTCCAGTCTCGTTTTACATTCATAACCTTAACGTCATGGTTCTGTGTTTTCAATATCGGGATGTACAGTGTAAGAATGCATTCAATAAGGAGTATTACCTTGAAGTTCTGAAAAGGTTCAGGGAGATGATGAAGAAGAAGAGGCCACTGCAGTGATCATTGGTAGTTCCACCAGGATAATGGCCCATGCCACAAGTCAACGCTGGTGACCACCTGGATGATCAACAAGGGAAATATAAGTGGTACAACACCCACCCTACAACCCTGACCTAGCTGTTGGCAACTTTTTCCTGTTCCCATGCATGAAAAACAGCTTCAGGAGAAGCATCAGATAAGTACCTGAACTGCTGAAGATGGACTTACAAGATGTCTTGCAGGATTGGAAGAGATGCATGCAGAAGTGGGTTGATGTGAGAGGCCATTATTTTGAAGGGAACGAAGTTTTGTAATCTTCTCAAAATAAATTCTGTCTCCTGACATTTCCTTTACATATTGAACATACCTTGTAGTCTGATAATGAGAAATGGAGGCCAAGTCTAACGCGTCTTACGCGTGTAGGGTAATTCAGTCAGCCCGCGCTTTACGCAAGTTTATACTTCACAATTTAACTTTTTGCGACAGAAAACTGCAATACCTATTAATTGAAAGATTATATATTCGCGATAAATGAATCTTGCCGCTATGATTTGAAATACAGTAGCCCACTCTCCTTTGCACTGGGCTTGCTTCACACCACTTCCCTCTTCCTCCACCCTGCTTATCCCAGTTCTCGGTGTACTGTACACTATATCCATTTACCGTGGTGAAAAATAACAGCTATATATGAAATAAACCAGATTTTGATTAAACTGGTGTTTCACTTAATTGTATCCAATATTGATTTATGTAATATTCACAATTTAGTATTGTTTGCAAATAAAAACATAGCGAATTATAACTTTTCCATTGTTTATGTTAATGCTTTGCAAATCAGCTGATTAAGGCATGCTACCAAAGGATTTTTCAAATTTCCCATAAGAAACTAGTATTACTTATTCCATCATTTTCCAATTAGCATAATTTCAATAGTTTTATTTGAAATACCGTATATTTTAGTGAAAAGGATGACCCCATGTAAAGGGTGAACCCCAAAATTTCTTTTAGAAAAAGCATTTTTATCATATACAGGGTACTGTACTGCATGCCTAATGGGTGAACAGCAATATCAAGACCAGTCTATTATTACTACACTTTTCTTATAAATCATTTACCTCACATATTATAATTTATTGTTGCTAATACTGTATTATATATTTGTTTTTTATAAAATGAGCTCTATTTCTGTTTAAGAAAGTATGAAAATAAAACACTGTTCCAGCGCAAATACAAATCTTCCACTATTTATATTGAGTATATTGTTTTCAGTGAAGCTAAACTAGCATGATAAATTTTAGTGAAGGATATCTACCGCACCCGCTATTTAGCAGGTGGGGGTGGGGGTAGCCGACTACCCCGCTTACTCACACACCTGGGTTGAGTAACCATTGCTTTCTTGGCTCATTAGAGATGGACATACTGCCTGCGCTCTCCTGATTTAATTGACTTTTGATAATCGCTTTTTCTTTTCAGATTATGTGTGCGTGTGAGTGACTTGACCCATGCATACTGTACTTGTCCAGGTCCCTAAGGCCACGCTTGCGATACCTTTATGTTTGGCTTTGTGATAGACCCCCACCTGCTGTGCCCGACCTGTCGGGACTGCCGGTGTTCAAAGGACGGCACCTGTATAGAGTGTAGGGAGAGGTCTGCCTCCCACAGTGAGAGAGGTTCGGGGGAGGAAAGAAATAGTAGTCCAAGTGGGATTGTCTTCGCCTTCGGGGTCCTCGAAGTCGGAGAATCATCGGTCTTCTACTTCTATCCCCCAATCCCTTCTTGAAGCTGCTCTTCCGCTGGGTCTTTCCGAAGAACCGCCAAGTAGCAGCACAGTCCTTGTTACTCTAGGTCAACCTTGCGGTGCGGAGGACAGTCTTGACTTCCCCAGTGAATCAGCCCCGCCCCTTCTCGCAAGGGGCGTCTGTGCTATGTCCGAGTTGCTTTCTTTTTGGCCATCACTGGGCGTTGGTGGCCTCCCCTTAAAGGAGGTTCTCTTTGATCTCCTTCAGAGAGGGGCAGAGAGTAGGCTTTTGTCTCCTTCCTCCGCGGAGGCTCCTCCTCTTTCTCCGGGCGCAGGTGAGACAGAAAACACTAGCCTAGTCAAGCTAGGGTGTATTACTCTATGACAAGACCAAGATAGGTTTGTCGCCTATGGCGGCACTCAGAGGGAAGGATGGATTACCCTTAAATTACCTTTAGTAGGTAGTAGGTTGGCCTAGGCACCAGCCGCCCGTTGAGATACTACCGCTAGAGAGTTATGGGGTCCTTTGACTGGCCAGACAGTACTACATAGGACCCTTCTCTCTGGTTACGGTTCTTTCCCTTTGCCTACACAGACACCGAATAGTCTGGCCTATCCTTTACAGATTCTCCTCTGTCCTCATACACCTGACAACACTGTGATTACTAGACAATTCTTCTTCACCCAAGGGGTTAACTACTGCACTGTAATTGTTCAGTGGCTGCTTTCCTCTTGGTAAGGGTAGAAGAGACTCTTTAGCTATGGTAAGCAGCTCTTCTAGGAGAAGGACACTCCGAAATCAAACCATTGTTCTCTATTCTTGGGTAGTGCCATAGCCTCTGTACCATGGTCTTACACTGCCTTGGGTTAGAGTTCTCTTGCTTGAGGGTACACTTGGGCACACTTTTCTATCTAGTTTCTCTTCCTCTTGTTCTGTTAAAGTTTTTATAGTTTAAATGGGAAATATTTATTTTAATATTGTTACTATTCCTAAAATGTTCTATTTTTCCTTATTTCCTTATTTCCTTTCCTCACTGGGCTATTTTCCCTGTTGGGGCCCCTGGGCTTATAGCATCCTGCTTTTCCAACTAGGGTTGTAGCTTAGCATTTAATAATAATAATAATAACAATAAAATCTCCACATGAGACGAGTATCGAGTTATATGAATAATTCTAGGAGATATACTATCTCCTGTTGAATTGATAAAACGATACACGAGGGTAAACGGGGATAATATATGAAAGTATACTAAAGCGCATAGGCTAGGTAGCCTAGTGCAGGGCGAGATCTTGGCTTCCTATATCACCGAGACTCCAACGTATACGATCAACACATGTAGGAAGAGGAGAATTGTATGCATAATCATATCTTCACTAGTATAATTTTGCCTAAATAGCTATAATTCATTTAAGCTAATAACTGGGAATGTCGTTCTGCTGACTAAATAAAACATGCATGACGAACGACAGCGCCCAAAATGGCGCCTCCGGTGACTGGCTATGCTCCATAAAACACATTAAATTATACTAATTTCATTGTGAAGCAGGAGCTAAAAATTATACACTGTAAAGATTAAATACTCAACTTTTCAGAGTCAGAAGATGCTGGAGAATGCATGATAAATCCTCTAAAGAAACGATCTAGAACGCTAGATGAGCAGGGAGAACACTGTGCGAAATCGCTACCAAAACAGGAAGAGCGCTATCTTGGAGCCCTGTATTAGTAGGGGAGGAAGGGTAACCTTGATAACAGCCCCCCTTCAATTTCGCCACTCTTCCCCCTCGAAACGAAAACGCTATTCGGGGTGAAGATTGCCATGTGTCGTATCAAGATATACATCCCCTGATATGCGATATTCTTAAGAGAAATTTTAAGGATACTCGCGGCAGGAGTTAGAATTCTGGAGACCTATGGTCAATTCTCTGGGAGTATCACTGTAGCCAAATATCCCTTAGAAAGCTGTCTATAGGAAGCTTGCATCACGACGACATGGCCCTCTCACCCAAAAATAGATTTTTCGCTTTGCTTCAAAATCAGTTTTTTCCTAGCTTACAAACCTTTCTCTATTTATACACTTTGGTCCGCCACCCTGTCCCCCAAGAAGTTCTTCCAGTAAGCAAAGTAGTTACTCAACCCAGTTGTGTGAGTGAGTCGAGTAGCCCGCTACCCCCCCCCCCCCCCCTGCTAACTAGCGGGTGCGGTAGTTATCCTTCATAAGAAATTATCATGGTTAGACCAGCTTCGCTAAAAACAATATACCCAATATAAATAGTGAACTATTTGTATTCTAGAAAAAATACAAATTTGTCATATTTGTGAGTTTTAATGTTTATATATTCGTCAAACATACAACTTTTGATTTGTTTATAGTTGAGTGCAGACGTTCACGTTTCTCTCTCCTGGTGATTTACTTATTAACTGGCTGTATTTTTGTTTACATGTGTGATTGTAGTTTGAGGACTACAATCATCCCCTTATGTTGGCTAAAGAGGTTGAATCTTCACTGACTTTCCCCTTCATACCAGCTACACTCCTATAAAGACTTCTCCTTACCAACTGTGCCCTTCGAGCAGGCGACACTTCTGCACGGAGGCTTATCCTTGCCAACTGTACTCTTTGTGCTGGCGACATTCCTTCATGGAGGCTTTTCCTTGCCAACTTTGCCCTTTGTGCAGGCGATACTCCTGCACGGAGGCTTCTTGTCGACTTTGCCCTTCATTCCCCTCCTATTGATTGCAAAGTCACACAAAAAATAAGTTGTTCCAACACGAAGTACTTACCTCGAACTACTTTCTTAGGAGTATCTGGGATCTCCTCCCATCCGACTAGAGTTTTGTGTAGTTTACCCTAAACCCATATTCTATGAGGAATAACCTCAGGCGGAGTGATACGCGCCCTGAGGCTAACCCTGGGTCAGAGAGCATGCTTGCTTAGGTCTCGACCTCCAGTAAGTTCTCTAGTCGCGTCGCGATATCATCTCGCCGCTCTTCTTAATCCCAGTGTGACTTGTGTGTCCCCGACCCTTTGTGTCCCACACAGTACCCACGGGGTTCAATTGTGCTTTCTCTGTGCGCGCTTGTGTCTCGTAGTGCTTCTTCTTCATCATGGAGCATCCTCGCCGTTGTCCTGGGCCTATGGCCGGCAAATCGTGTGGAGCGTTCCTCTCGAAACCCAAAGTTGACCCGCACTCCTTGTGTTCCTCGTGCAGAGGCAGCGTGTGTTCCCCTTCCGCCACGTGTGCGAGTCGTGGAATGAGGTGCAGTGGGTGCGGTATAGCACCAAAAAGAAGAAGTCGCCTAAGAAGACCAGCGTCCCTTCCTCCCTTGCTTCAACGGGCGCCTTGGCGGTCCGACCTTCTCTCCCAACCTCCCCTACCCAGAGTAGGGGACGCGGTAAGTCTGTTGCGAGGAAGAGTCCTGCGGCCCTTCCCCAAGAATCTGACCTTCATGACAGTGGGGTTGTGGCGTCTTTCCAGGCGAGTGAGGGGCCTGAGGGAGGGGCGGGAGTGTTTTCGGGAGATGGTGGCCTGGTGCCTGCAGGTCACGTCTCTGAGGACCCCATGTGGGGTAAGAATGTTGCTAATTCCTCTCCAGCCTCTTTGGCGTGCTTTTCAGGTGGTTCAGCAGCCGAGGGAGACGTCGAGAATGAGCTTTCCCTGCCGTCGGACCGCACTGCGTGGGTTCCCCCTAAGACGCCCTTCACGTCCCCGATGAGGATGGAGGAAGACTTCGGGACCTGGTCTCCCACGGGAGAGCCTCCTCGCTCCCCCCAGCGCCGTCGGCCGCCTTCCCAGAGGTGTTTCTGCAGGCGTCGTCTTCCACGGAGCGTCGCAGGAATCCTCCTACACCACCGCGGGAGGCGAGGCCTTCGAAGAGGGCCTATAAGTCATCGGTCTCCTCAGTGGAGGAGCTTTCCGGCTCTTCGGAGGATGAGGCTCTGAGGAAGCTCAGGAGACGAAGGGGGAAGTCCCGCAGGAAGTTGTCGCGCCCTCGCTCCCCCTCGAGGTCGCGCCACGATAGTCGGCGCCCGAGATCCCTCAAGAGCAACGAATGGGTGATGGTTCACCGTGACAGGCTTCTGGAGCTAGCTGTGGCGCTGGGCCCCTCAACTTGCCGTCCGAGGACGAGCTCCCTGGATAGATACTCCTCCGGCAGCAGCGGCACCCGACGGAGGGACTCCTCATGGCAGGTTCCAGTTGACAGGCATAAGTCCGCGAAGGTTCCGGCTCCATCCGCCCAGCGGAGAGAGTCGCCCCTTCGGTCTGGCAGCCGAGTCCTGACCTTCAAGGTCCATCTAGCTCGTCACGAGCGCAGCCCTCGGCCTTCCTCAACGAGCAGGCCCGCAGATTCGAGAACCTCCGGGAGAGATGTTAGACCCAGGATGGAGGCCCCCGTTCCGACGGCGATGCCTGTCCTTCATCGGGAACCCCCGCGAGAGCGTTGGTCCAGGACTCCCCCACGTGCGAGGTCCTCTGTCGGAGTACCCCCGTCACATGTACCAGCACCCCTGTCGGAGAAGCTCGACGACCATGGAGAGGGGTCAGCAGCGGAGGTATCTGCCTATCAGAGGGTGATAGGCCTCATCAGAAGTCACTACAGGCTGGACGTACCGGAACCCTCCTCCGAAGATGCATGGCGTTCCAGCCTCAACAGAATAGTGGATGCCCCGGTCCAGCAGCGCCCCTCCTTGGCCCTCCCTTTGGCGAGGGATAAAATAAGATTCAGTAATGTATAAGTCATTTCTTTAACATAAAGGATGCTATTCACAATTTATGCAGTAAACTAGGCCAACTTGATGAGTACCAGTTCAATAAACATCATTAAGAAATGTCTAAATTGTTTCACTGCATCATTGTTGAGAATCTACTCATTGCTGGATCACTATATAGTACCAAGTTCACAGAGCGTTTATAAGGTAGAGGAATGTTCACGTTACTCCAACAATTCTCTGGGTTAACGGGATACACAGAGTATGTTTGCTATAGATTTTTTTACTGCTCTCCACTGTCTAGGCTAAGTCACAACAGTTTTTTTTTGTCAAATCCCTGCACACTTGGGAGTTTCTGTCTATAAGAACAGTCGAATGTCTGCAAAATGCTTCTTTACTTGATTGCAATTCTACATGCCATCTCAAAGCCCTACAGGGAGTGGGGCATGCTGCAAAAATAAGAATATAATGAGACAAGGTTGAAGGACCAAAATATAAAAAACTAATGTTCTAAAAAAAAAATATAAGTACATGATATAAAAAATAATTTGTATTTTTCCCATCTATAGCTTTAATTTTTCCACAGCAACACTCCTGGACTTCCTATGGGAGTGTTACAATAGACGCAGGAAGATATCCCAGAGGGATTTTTTTTTCCTTTTTTATTTTGCCTTTGGGGTCATCCTCGAAGTCAAAGAAATCGTGACTTGTCTTTCTCTCACGGCTAGTACTCTCCCATCTGCCTCTTCCCATGCGGCTACCTCCGGAGGCTGATCGGACAGGAGTGGTAACCGTTTAACCCCTAGACAACCTTCTGGTCAGTAAGACCCTGTTGCTTTCCGTAGTGAAGCAGCGGCGGCTTTCCTGCGGAGGGAGTCTAGCTCTTTTGATGCCGTGGGTTAGTTGTCGTCTTCCTGGAGGTTTTGGGACTTCCCCCCTTTATAGGGTGTTGACACTAAAGGCACAGACGAAGCACACATCTGCCTCCGCAGGGGTTGGCCTCAACCATTGTCTGTCCCGAGCCGTTGGAGGGGAATCCCTCCCAACAAGTCTCGTGCCTTTAGCAGAAGCTTCCTCTGCAGTTACTCATCCACCCAATGTTCTGCTAGCTAGTTCTTTCCTGAGTTCTAGCCTAGCATACTTACCCCCTTAGTAATCATTCACACACAGTTTGTTCAGCATAGGGTGAGGGTGCAAGATGAGTTTGTTCAGCAGAGGGTGCCCTCTTAATGAGAGATTGCCTTGATGAAGTCATCGAGCTTCAGCACTGCATATCATTCCCGTGCTGAAGCCTGGTGACGGGCTAGGGGACTCTCGAATTTGGGGAAATTGCTCCCCCAGTTCGACTCTAATTTTCTCTATCTCTCAGCTTTTTCTTCCTCTTGATATTACTTTGACCTTCTCCTAATTTTATAAAGTTACTTTCGTGTTGCCGTCCCAACTCAGAAAATTTCCCTTATGTATATATATGTACATATACAGTATATATATATTTATCTTATTTTACCTTTGTTTTTTTTGCGTGGTTTCTACATCCATTATTGCCACTGGCGTGGATGTGTCTACATCCGTTATTTCTGCCTGCTTCGATGAATGGGAGGAGGTGTCACGGTTGGGAGGTATTTGCATTCAAAGCTATATGTGAGAGTATTTGATGATCTCAGCGCTCTCCAAAGTTGATTTGGACCTTTTTGGCAGAACTATTCTAAAGTGTTGGGTCTTAAGAATCCAGGGTGATCTAATGCTTGGGGTATGACTCTTGGCTTCTGGCTGGAAGCCCATCATTACAGATATGGAGGGGATGATTCCATAGTTTCTTGGTCTCAGTCCTAACAGGCGGGTTCACCTTACATCTGTGCCTCTATATCTTTTTTGGTGCTATTCTTTGGATAGGGTATGGAGTGAACCATCTGGGAAGTATACTGTACTCTCATTGTGCCGATAGTGGAGAGTGCAAATATCCTTTCTGGCGGGTGATGCCTTGGTAATCTCTAGCAGGTAAATTAAACTCATCACCTTCCCAATCTCAACCCTGTCTTATGGATTCTTTACGCAACAGACCCCTATCCCCTGGATATGCTGACTCTCCCCTGGCACTGTTATTATTATTATTATTATTAAATGCCAAGCCACAACCCTAGTTGGAAAAGCAGGACGCTATAAGCCCAGGGGCCCCAACAGGGAAAATAGCCCAGTGAGGAAAGGAAATAAGGAAAAATAGAACATTTTAGGAATAGTAACAATATTAAAATAAATATTTCCCATTTAAACTATAAAAACTTTAACAGAACAAGAGGAAGAGAAACTAGATAGAAAAGTGTGCCCAAGTGTACCCTCAAGCAAGAGAACTCTAACCCAAGGCAGTGTAAGACCATGGTACAGAGGCTATGGCACTACCCAAGAATAGAGAACAATGGTTTGATTTCGGAGTGTCCTTCTAGAAGAGCTGTTTACCATAGCTAGAGTCTCTTCTACCCTTACCAAGAGGAAAGTAGCCACTGAACAATTACAGTGCAGTAGTTAACCCCTTGGGTGAAGAAGAATTGTCTAGTAATCACAGTGTTGTCAGGTGTATGAGGACAGAGGAGAATCTGTAAAGGATAGGCCAGACTATTCGGTGTCTGTGTAGGCAAAGGGAAAGAACCGTAACCAGAGAGAAGGGTCCTATGTCTGGCCAGTCAAAGGACCCCATAACTCTCTAGCGGTAGTATCTCAACGGGCGGCTGGTGCCTAGGCCAACCTACTACCTGTTGACGACCTCTGGCAATTCATTGAAAGAAAATTCCGTTAACGACTAATGAACAAAAAAAAGGACTGTTCTTTGAATATTCAAAAAAAGGGTAATTCGGGCAACATAGGAAAACTGAAAATCCTGCTTGTTATCCAAATTCCATTAGAAGCTAATTATGCTACGTAAGATATTTGAATGTTACAGATTAATAAAAGAAATTAGAATGAAATTTCAAGGTGATAAATGCCATTCTTGGTTATCATTTAATAGTCATGATTAAGCATAATAAGCAAGCCATAATATTATGAATATCAAAGTAGGTAATATGAATTTGTTCCGTAACTGGAATACAAACCTACACTATTTATTTGTGGTTATTACTTTCGGCAAAGCTGAAATTACGAGCCATTAAAATTTAGCGAGGATTAACTACGCATACCGCTAGTTAGCGCAGGTAGCGGGGGTTAGCTTGCTACCGCTCCCACTCGCACACCTGTGGTTTAGCTCACCTTGCTTTTGACTCGGATGGTGTACAGCTGTTGCTGTTCCTCGTCCTTCGCTGTTATAATTGGACTGCCATTAATTCGTTTGACTTTCTCTTTGTGTTAGTGTGTGTTGACTTCTGCGACCATGCGCACCTGTCCTGGGCTCATGGCCAGCCCTGCGAAACCTTCATGCCTACTGTGGAAACCAATCGGCACACCCTTTGTCCCGCCTGCAGAGGTCAGTGGTGTGATAATGTAATCAGTGTATTGAATGTTGGGATTGGTCTGCCTCCCAGTGGGAGAGGTTTGGGCAAAAATGGAAGAAGTCTAAGTGGGATATTTCTCCTTTGAAGGGAGAAAAAGCCCAAGACCTCTTCTTCCGTCTCCCAACCTTCCTCTGAAACTCCTACTCGTTCGGCCTCTTTTGAGTAGTAGCGTAGACCCTTTTATTTGTGGCCAACCCCGGTCCTCTAGAGTTGATGTTGCTTCCCCCTAGCGAAGCGGCCCCACCTCTCCCCTTGGGTGAGGCCTTGTCTATGTCTTCTGTTTTGCAGGTGTGGTATTCTTTGGGGCTTCCGGGTCTGCTCTCCAAGGACTCCTTACTGCAGCTCATCCTTTGTGGTGCAAGTGTGCAGCCGTCGTTATTGACTTTGGAGATGGATCCTCTTGCGCTCGTTGACGTCATGGCTTCTGCCGATGTCCCTGCCCATCCATACTCCAGCTTTTGCTGCCGACTTAGTTTCCCCCGTTCCTGATCATCCTTTGAGGGGGAAACCTAGTCCTACATATCTCTCTCCTGCAAGTGTTTCTTCCCCTTGGGGGAGGTCTCTCATAGAGACTCCTCTTTGGAGGACTGCTGCTGCTTATGGTCAGCTTGCTGATCCAACGGCCACTAGAGGGCATCAACGTCGCAGAACACGCCCTCCACTTCGCCATAGAGGTTGTCCTTTACCATTGGTAAAAAGGCGCCTCTTCGGCTCTTCATCCTCGTCATTGCAGCTGTCCCCCGCTGAGAAGTCTCCGCTTCAGTCGTCTCCTGCCCCTCGACTTTTGCCCGTTCCTGGACCTTCTCCTGACAACGCTGCTGCTAGTCCTTGGAATTCGGTCCTGGACTCTTCTGTAGATCGTTCACCATCTTGGTGGATGTTCGCCCTTCCAAAGGGCACACCCGGTTCCTGTTCATCCTATCTGCCGTTAACATTCCTGTCTCCGGTACAGCCTCCTGAGGCCCTACCTAAGCGTGCAGCTGCGCGCTAACGCTCTCCATCTTGCCAGCACCCTGCAGTGCACCAGAGCTCACCAACATCTCATCAGCGCCAGCCTGCTCCTTCATGCTTTACAGAGCGCCCACGCTCTCCAGCTCGTCAGCGCTCTACAACGCTTCGGCGTTCGCTAGACCTATATCCTTCTCTTGCTCGTCCTCAGCAACCTCCAATGTTCCAGTGATCTCCCGATTGCCGGCGCTCTATAGCGCAGCCTCGCTGTTCTAGGGAGCAACGTTTGCCAACTCGCCAGCGCTCACCAGCCCATCTACGCTCGTCAGCACAACTGCGCTCTCCAGCCCGAGCTCGTCAGCGCTCACCAAAACCTCAGCGCGCTCCTGCGCGACCTGGGTCTCCGGCGCGCCAACGCTCTCCCAAGCCACAGCGCTCTCCTGAGCACAAGCGCCAGTCCTCCACTGCGCATCTGCGCTCTCTAGTGCTGGAGCTTTTACCAGCTCGCCGGCGCGCACCTGCACTCTCCTGTAGCTGCTCTCCAGCGATGTCCACACCATGTTGGAGAAGTTCAGACAAGGGTTAAGACCACAGGTTTTCATGTGCACACTGGACCCAAAGGGCGCATACTTCCAGGGCCAAATTATCCATCTTCTAGGAAGTATCGGAGATTTCTAGACAAACAAGAAACACCAGTTAAGGGCATTGTGCTTCGGTCTTTCCACAGAACCCATCCTGGGCTCACAAGATTTGCTTCCGTCTCATCCGTTTTCTGGACGACTGACTGATCCTAGCAGACTTGGTGGCAACCTTGCATCAGCACCGAAGTTTCTGAAGTCTTTTTACCAAGATCTGGTAAACCTTGGGAAGTCTTCCCTACTTCCCTCTCAGAAGACTGGTATATCTGGGAATCATTCTACAGTAGACACCAATCTCCACATAAACCTTCTCATCAAAGACAGTATAACGAGGCTTAGAAAGGTCACAAGATCCTCTTTCAAGACGATAAGAACTCCCAGCACAGAGTGACTATTTCTCCTTGGACACCTATCATCCCTGGCCTGTCTGGCTTCCAATGGCTGCCTCAGGATTTGTTCTGTGTGGGAGTTTGAGTCTGATAGGAATCAGGCCTTCGATTCCCCAGACATTCTGATCCCCATGGGACCAGAAACTTGGATGAACTTCAAGGGATGGGTGTCAGTCAAGAATCTACGGAGTGGTATAACCTTCTCAACCCCCCCCCCACTTGATGCTGAGCTTAGACACATCAAAAGAAGGGAGGAGGGACCATTATGTAGCACCATACAACCTCAGGCCTCTGGACAGAGTCCGAAAGTACCTTCACTTAAATCTCTTTTAAGAGATGAAGGCCAACTTTCCAGTCCTTCAACAGCCTTATCAGTTCCTGACGGGCCGCTCTGTGGTGTGATGAGCAACAACACCACATAGGGGCTCACATCAACAAGCAAGAAGGCACTTGCTCGCTTCCCATCTAACAGTGTAAATACTAAGATGAGTCAAAGCCCTCTCAGTACCACTATCAGCTTGTTTCATTTCAGACTAGAGGAATATGGTCTCTGACAATATGTGCACAGCATCTCTCATAAGGTGTACCAAATGGTCTTTGTATCACCTTGTAGCCCACAAAGTCCTAACACTATGGGGTTCTTCAACTATGGATCTGTTCGTAACGCCCCTAAACCTCAAGGCTTCCGCTGCTCCCCAGCCTTAGACACCAAGGCTCTCTGGCAAGAAGCATGCCAACAATGGTGGGTACAACGACGACGTTTACGTCTCATCTCTGTTTTGTGTGAAAAGAAGGATATTCAGTAAGGCTAGAACATCGGTCAGCCTCTCAAGGTCTCTCATAGCTCCGCTATGGCATCATGCAGAATGGTTTCCAAACCTTCTGCAGCTCCCGATGGAGCCTCCAGGAGAACCCTCTCCACATCACAGACAACCACACTTCGACATTTACCACAAGCTATTGCTTTGCTATGATTGTATGCTTGGAGACCACCCAGCACCTCCTCTCTCACAGAGGCTTTTTGCAATAAGTTGCGAAGAGGTTGTCTAGATATCTGAGGGATTCCTCAGCATCAGTCTACCAGGTAAAATATGATGTCTTCTGTGGTTGTTGTCATGGGAAAGTGTATCTTTCCACTCGATACCTCTTTCCAGCAATGGCGGAATCCTCGAGTATAGTTAGTAAAGATACAAATTATCTCCAAATTTGTCATTTGTTCCCTCTCCTCTCTGAGGGCCTCCCTCTTGGCAGTTGAGCTTCTGAACATAGAGAAAGGGATGAAGTACGCCATGCAGGCTGCTTCGTGGCTTGATCTATGGGTAGGATCATGTGGTAGACCTTCCCAGTCTTCCCGGACTTAGCAAGCTCCTTCCTCTTCTCACCCGTCAACTTCTAGGTCCTCTGGACCTTCAATGGTGCCGTAAGTAGCCCTTTCCACCCAAAGGCCAGAAAGAGACTAAGTCCTTCAGAGGAAAGAAGGGAAGAAAGGGAGGTGGCCAATCCCATTAGGAATGGCATTCCTCCTCAACTACCACCAGTGGGAGGATGCCTACAGCACCGCTGGCAGAGGTGGCACCTTTACGGGATGGTCGAAGTGATTGCCCTAGGGTATCGCGTCCCGTTCATTTAATCTCTCCCTCCTTTGACTCGGGATCTAGTGCATCTAAGCTTCTATGCCAAGGGATCTGCAAAGGAGCTGGACCTCAGGGCCAAAGTCACAGCCATGCTGCAGAAAGGCGCTCTCCAAGAGGTTGTGGATGGGTCCCCAGGCTGCTACAGTCAAATTATTATGGTGAAAAAGGCGACTGGAGGCTGGAGACCAGTCATTGATCTCTCCCCTCTGAACAAGTTGGCAAAAGGGAGAGTATTCTGGGGTTGATGTCATGGAAAAAATATCTCTTCACTCGATGCAACTATTCCAGTAATAGCGGAGTTCCTTGTATACCTTTAGGAGGAAAAGCTTCCCAGTCTCGGCAGTGAAAGGTTATTGCTCAGCCTTAATCCTTGCCTTTAAGCTGAAGAGAGTTGATATTTCCTCTTCATTGGAGCTTTCTTTACTTATATGGAGTTATGAGATCACTTGCCCCCAGTCAGAGATTAGGCCTCCTCCTGAGAATGTGGTTCTCGTCTTTAGATCCTCAAAAGGACTTCCCTATTAAGTATTATGCCATGCAACTGACTGTAACCTTACTTTGAAGACGGTGTTCCTGCTCACTTTATCCTCGGCTAAGAGAGTTGGTGAACTACGTGGCCTCTCGTATGACATTGCAAATTCAAGGGGATGGGGGAAGTGACACTCGGCTTCGTTCCCGAGTTTATCGTTAAGACTCAAAATCCGGGGGAGCAGTGGACCATAGATTCGGGCCCTTTCAGAATGTAAGTCTTCGTTCTGTAACCAATGACCCAGATCAGTTGTTACTATGCCCAGTGAGGAGTTTGAGATACTATCTTAAACCCACTGAAGCAACACGGCCCCAACTAACACCTTTGTTTGTTAGCTGAGGGAGAGTAAAGAGGAGGATCACAAAGAACACAGTTTCCTCCTGGATTCGCCAGGTAATCGAAAGAGCCTTGGCTCCCGACCCTCCTCCGGCTTGCTGACCTAGAGCCCATGATGTCAGGGGAATTAGCTCTCCTTGGCATTCAAACGCAACTTCTCCTTGTTGCAAATACTTCAGGTGGGCATGTGGAAAAGACAGACCACCTTCACACCCCATTGTTGAAAATATGTGACCCACAGGAGACTCGCTACGTTCACTATCAGTCCTGTGGTAGCTGCTCAACAAGTAGTTTAAAAATACTTCAGGCCCCTTGATGGACAAGTCGCAGTTGGTTGGGGGCATTGGTTACCGGGGTGAAGACTGCCTTGATGGACAAGTAGCAGTTGGTTAAGGGAATTAGTTACCTGGGTGAAGACTGGGATGAATGAAAGAATGTCTGGCTTTCCTTTCTTCATTTTCCTCTTTCTTGGGGTACATCACCATGGGTCCCTCTGCAAGCTGGCTTCAACCTCTGCAGGTAATTATCACTTCCCTTGTGTAGCCCAGTATAAGTGATAAATTTATATTCTGTCCATGTCCCCATTGCTTTCTGTGAGGTAAGCAGTGGAATACATCTTGTTTTCCTATATAAACTCAGGTGTTCATACAAGACAACAAACTCTATTACACTGTATTGCACAGGCTGTTATTATACTCTATTACACTGTATTGCACAGGCTGTTATTATACTCACTTAGTATAATTAAGGAAGGAGTCAAAGTTTTCCCTAGACCACAGTCATATACTGTACAAGGTAAAACTGGTTCAATGTCCATGCCTGAACTAGGACTTCCACCCACCTAAGAGTGAGTCATCCAAATAAATAATGGAAGGTTTGTTAGTATGGGAACAAATGACAAATTTGGAGATAATTTGTATTATTCCGTAACTAATATAAACCTGGAATTATTTATGTAAATTGGCCCACCATCATCTGTCTCCCAGGAGGCCTGCCTGCACTCAAAATTGATGTCACTCACTGCTCTGAGAGTATATATAAAGGTGGCAGGGTACCCCCCAGCCAACCCCAGCCTACCTACTCAAGCGGTTAGGCAGGGTTGTCACCTCGCAATTAAAGTCTAATGGCTACCTTCCAGCTCCACTGAAAGATAATACAAATAGATAACTCCAGGTTTGTATTAGGGAAAAAATACAAATAATCTCCGAATTTGTCATATCTTATCAAAATTCTTCTTTTGATATTCCTTATCAGAGGAAAAAAGTTTGCATTTCTAAACATCACTTAGAAAGGATTTGTACCTGTGAAACATAGTTCCTTGAAATTTGTTTATACTGTATGTATTATCCATGGAGGTACGAAATAAATATAATATAGTTCATAACTTGTTTTATGACCTCTACTCTTAGTTTTATAGCCAAGATGCACCAAAGGAAAAATCTTGGCAAGGTGATAAAAATCCAAGCACCTCAAAGAAATCTATAGCATCGTGGCCTCTGCTTATGGAAGATAGTGAGCCTTTTCAACTTCTCCCCCTCTCTCATGACTTACATTTTGTACTGCAGAGGCTCTAACCTCAGGATCTATACATTCAACATGGTGACTGGCCACTAATTATTTTCTTTCTCTCATTTGCAGATGCTGACAAGTGCCATCTCTAGTGACTTCAGTAGGTTAAGAAACTGGAGATCCTGTGTGATCTGTGTCAAACCAAACTATATTTTTAAAGCTGGATAGACTTATGTGAACAAAATGAACTTTCATTTAGCTACCTTCTGCCATTATTGTGGACCTTGTGATCACAAAGGACGTGTAACAGATTTGAGAATTACAGTACTGTATAGTAATTATTAGAATTATAAAACTATTGTTTTGTATATTGTGTAATATTGCTATGTATAGAAAATAATAGGGTTTGGAAAGTTCAATGCTAGTTTGTGGGATTTTAATTTTACAATTAATGTTACCAGTGGACTAATTCGGTATGAGAAGAAAAGGGAAACTCGGAAGAGGTAAACGTAGACCTGTAAGAGGAAAGAAAGAGACTCGAGCTGTTAAGCGAGCTTCTATACCAATTGTGGTAGAGGAGGAGGAGCTTGAAACTGTCAATGAAGATTCAGTGGAAAGGGAGGGCAAACTTGCTGTTGATCTTCTAAACAAGAAAATACAGTGGAGAAAACTTGTGGACAATATGAGTTTGAACAGTGGTGAGGAGTATTTTAATACAGATGATGAAGTTGCTCAAACATCTGCAACATTCAAGAAAACAAACAGGCAAAGTAAACCTCCAGTAAATAATCAACGTGCAAATTCAGCCAAAAAAAGTTCGGTAAAGGCCAGAAAAGATCAAGAGACCAAAAAGTACAATGTTGATGTCATTGAAGACGAGGAGGTTTTGAGAATCATCGGCGCTTTAGAGAAGGAAGTTGATGATGATGATGTCTTCTCTGAGCTAACTGATGTTGGGGAAAAGAAACAGTCAGATGTTGGACGGTCTGATGACATCCCTAAATGTAATAGTGATCGTGATAAGGAGACCAAGAAAATTACGATACAAATGGAAAATGGCAAAGAAGAAAATTCTTCTACTGGAAAAGAGGTAAGACTTATTTTTTCTTCAATTTGTAATCTGTAAAAGAATAAATACTTATACCAACTAATAAGAAGTATTTACTATACTTAAGTTGTACATAAAAGCTTTAATGTTTACTGCTGCAATTTATTGGCCTGGAGCTCTTTTTTTTTTTGCTAGTAGAATGAAGGTCTGGATAAATTAGTCTTGAATACAATACAAAGTAGGTCTTTCTAATAGAGAATCTTTGTGTTTGTATTATATTTTCATTATTTTAGTATCTTATTAAAAAAAAATGGTTTTCTTTTAGATCATACTGTACTGTATTATTGTTTAAGGATGTGACAGAGGATTAATTTTTTTCTTTTCATTTATGGTGTATAGGGACCAAATTGTATGTCCTATAAATTTTATAAAGCGAGTGTTTTTCCCTCGTTTAATATCCTATGTTGTGGTTCATAACTTATTAATGGCTCGCATGCCCAGGTGAATGTTTAAAACCAAACTTATCACAGTGGAATTATGACTTGAAATTTTTTCAGAAATTCAAATTTCCATATACTGTACATTTGTTCCTATACTAACAAACCTTCCGATATTTACAGTATATGGATATTACGTCAGCGGAGCTGGAAGGCAGCCATTAGATTTAAAGTGCGAGGTGGCAACCCTACTTAACCCCTAATAGTGGGTAGGTAACGGGTGGTTGGGGCCTACCCAGCTACCTATATCTACTCACGGTTCAATGAACCACATCACTTTTTTACTTTTGGCTGGTAGAGAGCGGACGTCCTTCCTTCGTCTTCCGCTGACAATGAGTCTTCTCGCCTTCTGTTGATCTCCTCGTCTCCCAAGATTCCACAGTTTTTCTCTCCCTACAGGCAAAGTTTCAGGCTGCATATGCAGCTCCGCCTGTTGAGGATTGCGAGATCAAGGACGAGCGTCAACCAAAGGCTTACTCAACAATCGCTGGATCGACGGACTTTCCTTCTATTTAATGATCGCAGGGGCGAGACTCATCACCTCGTATTCTTAGTCGTTCTGATTGTTCGCGACAATCAGATGTTAGACTCCCATTAGGGCATCGTTTGTGATAATCAATGATTGCCACGGGGATAGCTACGATCACGGGATCGTAGGCTATCGCGATCTCAATGTTCTTCTTGAAGGCAAACTCCTGTTCTGTTTCCCCATCCGGGGATTTGTCCATGCAGGATTCTTGTTGGGGAAATCACCTTCAGGGAACAACTCAGATTAAGCCTTGGCATTTTCTCTAGCAACACTTATGTTAACCTTCATTTGAGATGGAACTTGTTGAAGGGCAACAGAGTGCTGCTCGGAGGTTCACCTCCAGGTGTAAGATATTCCCCTTCCGAGGGAGAGTCTTTACACAACCTTTGCGCATGTTTGTGCTTACGCTCAAGATTGTGAGTTATACACTCACGGTCGTGAGCTCACGATGCTAGTGGTCTCCGCTCATGTTAGCGCTTACGCTCATGATTGCGAGTGACGCTCGTTACCATGATTACGACACTAGTCGTTCCTCAACTCTTGAGGACACTCACGATCACGAGCTAAATACTTGTGGTCGCGAGCGAGACACTCACGATCATGAGTTAGACATGCGTGATCGCGATTGGGACACTAGTCTCTTCTCAGTTTTTGAGGACGCTTGCGATCACAAGCTAGACACTCGTGATCATGAGTGAGACGTGGGCTCGCGCTCACGAGCGTGAGTCACAATTTCACGAGCAAGACTCTCATGACCATGATTGTGACGTCAGTCTCTAAGCTTGCGATCGTGCTCATGCTCACGGTCGCGAGCGAGGTACTCATAAACATGATTGTGACATCAATCTCTACAACCTTGAGGGTGTTCAAATGATCACTCACGGTCGCAAGCGAGACGCTCATGACTATGATTTTAACGCTTGTCTCTACAACCCTTAAGAACGTTCATGTGACCGCGAGGGAGATGCTTCCGAGTGCGCTCATGCTCATGATCATGGGTTGCACGCCGTCGTGACCGCGATCTCAACCATCTTGTGGTCACGATCACGAGCTAAACACTCGTGATCACTATCTGGACGCTCATGATTGTGAGTTACATGCTCAAGCACGACACTCGTGATTGCGATCGTGAATTATATGCTTGCAGTCACAAGTGAGACGCTTGTGACCGTGATCGCGGTCACAACACTCTCACACTCTCCATTATAAGTTATACTCATGGTTACGAGCAAGACTTGTGATCATGATCGCGAGCGTCTTATGGTAAAGATCACGAACGAGATGCTCGCGATTGTGAGTGTCTAGTGATACGCCCGTATCCCAGGCTAGACGCTCTCAATCAAGAACTAAAAGCTCATATCAAGAGGTATAAGCTCACAATCACAAGATCGACGCTCACTGTCACGAACTAGATGCTCATAATCGCGAGCTCTAGCAAGACGCTCACAATAACGGGCACAAGCCGGACACTAAATACGAGGTGACGCTCATGATTATGAACTAAATACTCGTGATCATAAGCTTAACGCTCACGATCTAGTCATGCACAAGCTCTCGACGCTCACGATTCACAATCATGAACGTGGTGCTTTTGTTGACAAGCGAAATGCTCGTGCTTTCGTGCAGGATGCTCTCAAGCGAGATGCTTGCGCTTATGGGCGAGACGCTTGCGGTCTTAAGCGTGACACTCATGCTCTTGTGCGAGGTGCTCGCATTCACTCGCCGAATTTGCTTGAATAGGAACTGCGCTAATTAGACAATCTCCTTAAGCAAACCGGATCTCGGATGTGATAAGGGAGGCAGATTCTTTGAATAGTTTTCTCTCCCCCCCCTAGCGGGAGAGACAACCTCTTCAGATTACCATTTTCTCCCTCTTAGATAACAAAATTCGTGCTTTCTAATTGACAGTCATAGCAATTTGCTTGCTATGATTCGGGTTAGCCCAGACGGGAGACTGATGGGTATAACAGAGGATTTTGAAAATCTGCATTTTCCCAATCTTCATTGGCCCTTATACCCTCAAACCTTAGTGGAAACACATTCAACCTCCATCTGCTTTCGTTCCTGGGAAATATCTTTTATCTACACTTCATGAAACTCAGGCTTTTTCATGAAGTCGGACGATGACTTTCTTCCGTAACTGGAGCTCCTCCTTAGGCCGGAGTGGTTGTGAATAAATATATTCCTTTCTCATAAGAGAACCCCTCTCGTGAGCTTGAAATAATCGGCTCATGTCTTTTTCGCCAAGGAAAGAGAGTCCAGACTAAGCGACAAGGATACTATCTTGTATCTCCCATCTTCCTCTAGGAAAAGGTAAGCAATCTGTCTACTTCCTCATGATGGAACATCCGATCTCATAGGAAGACGGGGGACGCCGAAATGTAGCCATGCTTCGTTGGTTAGAAGCCTCTACTTTTAGTGTCTCCTCGTGAGACAAGCTTAACCTTCAAACCTTGTCATTGAGATAATTTGTATTTTTCCCTAACTAATACAAACCTGTAGCTATTTATATAAATTGGCCTGCCATCACCTGTCCCCCAGTAAGTCCTGCCTGCAAGCAAAAAGTGATGTGGTTCATTGAACCGTGAGTAGATATAGGTAGCTGGGTAGCCCCCAACCACCCCTTACCTACCCATTATTAGTGGTTAGGTAGGGTTGCCACCTCGCACTTTAAATCTAATGTCTACCTTTGAGATCCGCCGAATTAATATCCATATAAATAGCTACAGGTTTGTATTTGTTAAGGAAAAATACAAATTATCTCCGAATTTGTCATATTTTTTATTAAATTTCATAAGGTGACATAAATTAGTGTATACTATATAAGTTTATTCGTCTGTTTAGGAAACAAATGTAAATTGTGTTTGTCCTACATGAATGTAAACCTTCGTCCTTTAATAAGAGCGCTTTCAGCGAAGGTGGATACAGTTGTTGAAAC